>NC_055979.1:10429706-10729706 GCF_018492685.1 Alosa sapidissima | reverse complement strand
CAAATGTAAAAATACATTAAGCTAATCCTAATAATTGTTTTAGCCACAAGCACTTTGCGATAGAGCAAACAGTGTGTAAAAATTGTATTTGGGGCTTTCTGCTATATGAGAGCTATCACTCTACTATTATTCAGTCATGATCATGGAAAATATAATGTCCAGATATGCGACACAATATTATAATGACATTGTATAACAACCCTCAAAGTAATAGGTATATTTTAAATTTTCAAATGTGTTTATTTGTTCCTTTTATTTTTCCTTCCAACTTGCTGAGGCGCCCCTGGCACCCCCTCGCGGCCCCCCAGGCGGCCCCGGCCCCCACTTTGAAAACCACTGCTCTTGTCTACCGGTCCGGAACAGTAGCCTGCCAGAAATATTTGTTCCACCTGATAATCGTCTTGGTTTAATGAAAATATATTAAGCTATATAGTGGTGAAGCCATTAAGTCGCCACTGCACTCTATCAAAAAGACCTTGTTGGCGACTTGAAACAAGACAGAAGGTGCTTTGGAGGAATATGTCAGTGATATTTGTGAGTGTTTTAAAATATGTTCAAATTCCTTGCATTGGTTAACCATATTACGTGTTAAGTTGGCTACCTCCACTTACATTACATTAGCTTACATTAGCTGGCATTGTGTAATTAGAGAAAATTATACTTTAGCCTACTACACGCCACAAGCGGCGACGGGGGAGAGGGTTAGGCGTCTACAAGCATCTGGATGGACACATACCGTATTCCTAAAGTGCTCTTTTCATGCTCCCTCCACCCCGGATCAAAAGAGCTCAAACACCAGGCACTCCCTCCATGTCCATCTCCACTGCCTACCATCGTCCATATCACATGAAAAAGATTTCTGAAAACCAATGTCGTGGAAAAACTAGTCCACTTTCGAATCCACTAGCAATTTATCACTTGACTATTACTAATTAGCACTCTGGGACAAAGCGTCCGAAGGAGACAGAATAGACAGGAGATCTCTGAAGACTGCTGAATCTTTATTCACCGTATTGCAGTGATAATCCAGTCTAAACAATGTTCAGACCAGGTGTCAAGCAATAGGGTGAGGTGAGATGTCATCAGATGGCGGCCCCCGATGAGATCTAAAATCAAAATGGCTGCGGCCTATCTTTTATACTCCTTAACCTTGAAGTTGGGCCTTCTCGCCACCCTCGAAAGACACCTGTTGGCCTATCAGCATCCACCAAGGTTACTGATATTGGTGGGACCCCTTGTCATATCATGCATAAAAATTATATGCAAAACTGTCTGATTCTGTTTTTTTCCAGTTACCATTACCTCATCCTCTCGCTCTTGACCGTCTAGGCCCAGTGTCACTGTGCACTCATTCACCCCACTCTTTGACACCTGGTCTGGTCTGCTTAAAATGTGTACAGGCCTTGAAGTCTCATAATAATTGCAGTAATATCAAAGTTTATAAAAAACATACATGCATCCTTTAAGTCATAGAAATCCACCACACCAACCTCTCCCCTTCCCACACCCCTCTTTCCCAATCGTGTTTGTCATCACCTAGGCGATGAACCCACTGTGCAGCAGGGGCAGGAACGCACGTGTTTGTCACCAGCCACTGTACTGGCCAGAAGGGATCCGCTTGTACTGTAACACAGGCTGTAGAGGGCTCGTGGCATCCTGATGGCTATTTTAAATCGCATCCTGAGGACACGAGTGGCCAGGGAAGTGTGAGTCAGTGACACCAGCGCTGACAACGGGAGAAAAGAGACGACCGCTTTGAACTTCAGGGAACGGTCACTCGCCGCACATTTACAACATCTGCACATGATGGAAACGGACTCGTGCCATTACACTTTCTTTAGTCTGACTCAACATGAAGAAACATCACTACGATTTTAAAAAAAACAAAAAAAAACAAATCTGAATGTGTTTCTGTATACTATATCTGTACTCTCTTGGCTTTTCCCACTGCAACACAGAACCCATGGACACACTGTTTTAAAGAGTGCTGCCCATTCCTGCCCTGTGCCCAGTGTGACTCACACCCAAGAATGCAATAACTCTGTATAATAAATGTATATACAATACATGTACAATGTCAATGTGTAGCAAATGTTCTGTTTTGTATTCGGCGTTCTTTTTGGGCCTGTCCCAGAGGACACATGGATATCTCTATACCCTCCCAGAGACTTACACAAACAGGAATAAGGTAATTGCAATAATCAACAGACAGGGCAAATGTTAGGTCAGCTTATTATTAGACTCCGGAAGCCATTTTGTTTCATGCCAGTAGATGTGTACTTGATTAGGGGAGTGTGTTCTGCTGTGTGTTATTTGTCATGAGCGGCATATTGTATACGTAACTCATCTGGCCCAACGCCAGTATCCAGATCTCTCACAGAACAGAACAAATCTCTCTAGACCTCTGATTGTAAACATGGACTCACCAAAGGTGTGACTTTTTCTAAACTCTGTGACAAAGTTGCAGTTTGTAGTGTGGGAAAGCTGTAGTACTACACAGGACTGGAGGTGACACATAAGAAACTGGAAGAAAGTCCCATCCCATCGTATCCATGAAAATGTTCCAAATGACTAAGCTAATCTAAGACATACTGTAGCTGTTGAATAAATAATAACATTTTCTTTTTTATTTATTTAGTTTTTTGTTGGGCTGCAGTCATATACCACTATACTTTATCTCTTCCTGGAAGTCTGAGGGCAGGCTGACCTCGTTTGTGCGTTTTTCCTCAGAGGGAAGAAACTCTGCCGATGAGAGATAGGGGCCACTGAGGAGCTGTTTGGGGGAGCCTCAGACACAGCCGAACATGTGGTTCTAATAATAGCGAAAGGTACCAGATGCACGGCGTGTTACCAGAGTTGGAAATGGATACTAATTTCAAAGCCGCGCTGAAACACTCACACGTGCAAATGTTGCGGTCGGCAAATGAAAAGCATTGGTCTGCGGTTAACGTTCCTGTAAACGATGACGGCTGAACAGTGAAAGTGCCAGGCTTGAAAGAGAGACTGAGAGAGAGAGAATGCGAGAGAGATTAAAGGAAAAGACAGAAAAGAACAGAGGAGCTGAAGAACAGAGAAAGACACCAGAAGAGGACAAGAAAGGGAAAAGAGGAAAGAGACAGAACATGTGTGTGTGTCTGTGTGTGTGTGAGAGAGAGAGAGAGAGAGAGAGAGAGAGAGAGAGAGAGAGAGAGAGAGAGAGAAAGAAAGAGAGAGAGAGTGGCTGCATCAGGTTTATGGATTCATCTTGTGCTCATCTCAGGAGAGGACCCCCCACGATAGCAATGAAACACTGACTCCTGCAACTAGCCTGCCAGAGCTGTGTGTGTGTGTGTGTGTGTGTGTGTGTGTGTGTGTGTGTGTGTGTGTATGTGTGTGTATGTGTGTGCGACACAGAAGAGAACGACACAGTGAAGAATACAGAGACATTATGATGTGAGTGTGTGTCTGTGTGTGTGTGTGTGTGTCCATGTTTAAAGGAACAGAAACAAAGTTGCTTTGGAGGCAAATATACAAACAACCCTGAGAGACAGCACAGCAAGCATCAGAAAGAGACGTTTTGCACATCAGTCTGTTTTTGTTTAGAGGCTCACATCCAAACACATGTACGCAGAACAGAGAGAGAGAGAGCGCGAGAGAGAGAGAGAGAGAGAGAGGGAGCAAGGAGAGGGGCAGGAAATCTTACATCCTGTTGGCCTTATGTTTCCTCTGCTCTAACACAACTGCCCATCACACACGTCTAACAAATTGCAAAAGGCTCACAACCAAAACACCATGTCAAGATTGTCTTATAATATATTCCATAACACTGCAAAAACATTGGAAACATCAAAAACACATACCAGAATTACCGTCTGTGCTATGTACACTAAAGTGACAAGTTCACAAAGTTAAAAATACCAGTTATTAAAGGTAATAACAGAAGAGCTGGAAGCTGACACAGACTGATAATAAATATTACATTAGTTCAAATGGGATGCGGCAGCAGAGACAGGATGTGAAATTGGGACAGGGACAGGCGGGTTGTTATTTTAAAAACTAAACCCAATCTCCGCCAGCTCGCCTTAAAGTGGAGGTTTGGCAGGTGTTAGCTGTCATGCTATATTAGCCTGAAGTGTTGTAACATTTTAAATCATAGCCTGCTTTCTGTAAACAGCTTAAGTGACACTCATTCAACATTAACATGAATCATATTAAACTAACTATACTTAGATATAAGACATTAAAATAATCATAATTGAACTAGACACACTGCAGAGTAACAACAACACAATCGAGATGTACAAATATGTGTCCTAAGTATCTAATACATCATCTAAAAATCAAGTACAAAATGAGGCTGTTGGAGCGGAGATAGATTAAACCGATCCAGAGGACAATAATTTAATATATCTTATTTCCACATACAGACAGACATACAGTATAGTTTTTTTCCTGCAAACAAAATGTCACAGGTGGCAAAGGAAAGTGCTGACATTGAACACGGGACATCCTCAGGCGCTAGAGGAAGTGGCTTTGTATGTCCAATCCAAAAGGAACAGTGCAGGATTTTGGTGGTTTTGATGTAAAAAAATGGTCCACACACCCTTTGGCATGGCGGCCGGTAGCCATAAATCCAGCGTGTCATGACGTCAGTGTCCTTTTTTCCTTTTTTTGATCTGTCATCATATTTCACATGACAGAGTCGTGATATAACCAACTTACAAAATGATAATAAGCATCAGACAACATTTCACACCCAAAACACCCATTAAAACAACAACATTATGTTATGGTATAATCATTTAGATACATAATTAAATACCATGGATGTTTAGATATTCATATGAATATACTGCACTTTTTGTGTATGACGGATTACATTTAAGCATACAACAAATAAATATGTACACCACTGAATACACACACAAACGCGCGCGCGCGCACACACACACGCACACACACACACACACACAAAACCATAGGTAGTGTCCTGTACACTCTTTCATGAACAAATACATACATCTTCCATTTTCCAGCATTTCAAAAGAGGCAACTGTGACAGTTTAAAAACTGACAATGAGTAATCACGGTGAAGTAAGTTTATGTGCCTGACATAAAGATACAATTCAATAAAACCATGATGTAACATATATCTGAGGAGCAACATACATACTATACTATACTAGTCTAACTGATATGAGGCATGAAGATGGATTCCGCATTTCACTTCTTTAACTGAATAAAAAAGGTGAGTGCTATGGGGTGTACAGCTTCCATTTAAGAGACATTATTTGGCTGGAAAAGGGGTATGAGCAGGGTAAGAATTTCACGGCGGCCACGACAGCCATGGCCGTCGTAGCCCCTTGCGTTGGCCGTGAGGCCCCTTTGAAAATCAGAGGTTTACAGGCCACGGTGGCCTTGGTGCCCCCTTCTTTCAATATTCTGCTTTGCGTCCTACTAATAGCGATTTTTATTTAGCCTGTGGCCTGTCAAAATAATCTTAGCATTCACAGCGCAAATTAATTTAGTCATTTACGCAGTGGAGAAAGTGGCAGCGCAAGAAAGAAAGTGCGTCCAAATTCACCCATTCTCGGTTGAACTACTCGCGAAGTAGCCTATTCATCACACAGACATCACACGTATCACATGAAAGAGCTTTTTCTCAGCTTTTAAATGATGTTAGCCGATAATTGCTGTGTTGAACGGTTCGCGAGAAAAGTAAATAATATAATTCAATTTAATCATACATTCTACTGAAGGTTTTGCGTCCCATGATCTCCATACCCATTCATCTCGGTGTAATACTTTACGAACCCTTCTTTTAACACATGACAACCCATATATCAGAATAAACAGGAGACCTACCGAACACAAAGGTGTAAAGCAGTCCCCTGTACAGTTAGCCGTTCCAGAGTAATCCAGTTTTGAATTTGCAGTAAAGTTCGACATACATGGATGTCTCCAAATTTGGGCTTTAAGTTTTACAATGTGTTTAAATTGTTTCACATGATTTCATAACGGGCCAAATACAAAATAAATGTTACAAATATCGCCTATATATTGGTAAATCAGATGACAGCTGACTAAGAGTTTGTAAAAGTAGCCTTAATGATCACAAAATGCTAAGCATGCATCTAGGCTATTTGAGTTTCTTAAAGCTGAGCTGTGCTTAAATTGTTCAATACATGATTTCATAACAGGCCAAATATAAAATAAATGTTATATATAGCCTAGATATCTGTAAATATTAGATAGTCAGATGATTTACAGTTCTATGTAATATGTCATGTTTTCATTTCATGTTTTTGTAATGTTTCATACAGTGATGCAGGTCTACTGCAGTGAATAGGCTAAATACAACTTTGATAATTTTTATAGCCTACTACTAATAGTTAACTTTGGCCTTGGTGCCCTGACATGTGGCCTTTGTGCCCCCCACCAAATATGCCCAACTGAAGGCCAAGTGGCCTTGCCCCCAGAATGGTGAAATTCCAAGCCTGGGTATGAGGAAAGGGGGGGGGGGGGTATATATAAAAGTCCTGCTGGCCTTGCATCTGACTCTTTAGGATGCTTTGATTAACTTTTATATTTCCTTCCATGGTAGACAGAAGGTCACTTCTTCATCTTTGCAAAAGTGCTGCTAGGAGAGAGTTAGCTACCAGACGTTCCTCTTCATTTCCAATGTTACAAACGGCTCTTCAATTCCTCTGTGTTCTTTGGCACAAAAAGCTATTGGCTTGTCAGGTATGCATTTCCTTGTGTTTTCACCCAATTTAAATGGACTTGTTGACCAGCAGGTTCTTGGCATGTACCGGCCAGCATGTCCAAAGGCTTCAAATTATGCTTGACTCACAACTTTCCTTTGCAGTATTTTGCCTTTTTTTAAAAAAAAAAAGGAAAAAAGGTTTTCAATCCTATTGCGAGTCCAAAAGAAAGTCCAAAAGTCCATCTTAATCCTTCCCAAGTATAGCCAATTTCCTGGCAGTCCAGAATATTCCCAATATCCCAAAATGGCAACGTTGATACATATGTCCCAGTAGTTTTGCAGTTCCAGTTTCCAAGGTGTGCATCAGACTTTGGGACCTTTTAGAGGTGGTTGAAGCATCCACTCATGTACAGTATTTCTGGTTAATAATCCGTCCATCGTTGATTTCTTTGATCCTCCACATGTTTTGTTACATCTTAATTCATTTAACAATCTTTTTCTATTTAGTGCCGGTACTTTGACATGAATAACTTAAATTTAAAGTTCAAATCCTATTAATGTTGAGGAGGTCCGTTGAACCAAATGACCTCCTCATCAGTACTGTGATATCTGCTATTTGGAGAATTATTTCAGTAGAACATATCTTCTATTAGTGGATCCTCCACATGTTTTGGTGCTAAGCACTCATCCAGTGCTGAAATAACACTAACTGGCATACTATTATAAAATACACCAAGATTCTGTGGCATGAGTAACTTGAAAATGCATGCGGTTTCGACAAGAAAGCACAGTCATCGCTAAGAGACCCTCATGACAAAAACATTCCATAAATGTAAGTGTGATCTCTGGTGTTGGCCACAAAACAAACGTGTATACACGTTTATAAACGTGTAACTTTCATAAAAACATATATTTAAATGTAGTCTTTCTCCTCCATCAAAGTGATCAGTCACAGTATAAGTGCAGCATCCGTGGCAGTGACTGTATGCAGTTAAGAGCCCACCCCTAAAGTCTTCACTAAGGTCCTCTCTCTATTCTTCACTCTTCCCAACCAGAAGTGCCCAGGTGTGACCTCAGGAGCCTCAGGTGGTTTCTCAGGCATAGAGGTTCTCGTTCCTGAAGATGGTGGTGTTGTCGATGTCGGTGTAGCCCCTGCCGTTGAGGTGCTCCGTGTGTCCGTCAATGCTATAGCAGCGGTGGACCTCCGTCATGGAGGAGGTCATGGAGGACACGGTGTAGGAGGCCGAGCGGAGCGCCTCCGGGTGGGCCAGCGTGCTCCGGAACTGGATGCGGTATTGGTTCCAGTGCCTCCGCAGAACACTTTGAACCTATGAAGGAGGGACCGGCATATACACATATTTTAATGCTTTTATTTGGACTTTAACACAGGGAATTTACAGATCCAAACATTGATGGAAGTATGTCACACACACCCACACACACACACACACACACACACACACACACACACACACATACACACACACACACACACACAAGTATACACACACACACACACTATGTGCTATGGGGTGAGAGTAAGAGAAAGTACTCTTTGATAAATCATACCTCTCCATTGAAGAAGCAGAATATTGTGGCCACCAAAAGCCCCTAGTCACAAAGAAAAGTAGAAAGTAGTCAAAACCAAATGCATAGCTATTTTCAAGGCATACTGTATATCCTGGGTTGTATGCATGTGATTCTCTATGAGAAGAAATATAGATAATAGAAATCACAGACCCCTGAAGGTGATCCACTGGAGATCCACCTCTCACTCTAGCCCTTCCATACAAAACCTCTCATATGCTTAATGTTTAGAGAACAGCCATATTTCTTCTAAAACAAAAGAGCTCAAACCAGATGAGAGGTACACCTTTTTGTGATTCATATGTAACAAATCACACACTCACACAGTTTTCGCAAAATCTCTCTCTAAAAGATGTAGAGAGGTCAAGGGGCTAACCACAGATCAAACTAACCACAGATCCCCTGAGCTTGTAGGCTGTCGATTGAGATTAAATCTGACATAGACCTAAATTATGTTGTCTGTGTCCATTCTGGGCTCATGTGGGAGTGAAATGTGAAAAGAGGCCAAAGGAGTTAAACACAATAGTTAATCACAGTAAATAAAAGTGTTACAATGTCCTCAGAATGTTGTCTCCTGGTCATTTAAACTTTCGAACTTCTCTACTGGAGGGCCTGAAATGTGCTAAATATTTGCCTAATGTAAGCACTACATGAGTGAAGTTATTTTTTGGACAACTTATCTGCCACCAACATCAAAGTACATTTTTGTGATCCCTGAAGCATTTTGTCTAAATATTCTACATTCCATCATTTCATATTCCAAAGAATAATGTTCCACATTCCGGAAGGTTTTTAAGTAAAGTTTTCTGAATAGGTGCAACCAGATTCTGTCTACTGTAAAAACATACTAAGTGGACTAGTATAAACATTCATACTGTAACTGAACTCCTGCTTAAAGCTCTCAGTGGACAATCCAGTTTCACTGTGTGTTCAGCGCGACATGAGGGATAGGAGAAGTTAAGTGGCTTTAGGGTGTGTGTGTGTGTGTGTGTGTGTGTGTGTGTGTGTGTGTGTGTGTGTGTGAGAGAGAGAGAGAGAGAGAGAGAGAGAGAGAGAGAGAGAGAGTTTGTGTGTGCATGCATGTGGGCTTGCACGCATGTATATGTGCACGTACTGTACATGCATTCACAGTTGGAAACGTTGTGTTGTGTTGTGTTGTGTTGTGTTGTGTTGTGTTGTGTTGTGTTTTCTCACCTGAAAGTGCATAAGAATGTTCATCACGTACGCGTGGATCTCTGAGGAGGCTCGGCCCACTGGCTTGTACGGGACCAGCACAAACTGGATCCCAAGAAGTGGTACCAGGATGAGAGTGGCCCGCACTGCCTTCATGTACAGACTGGACTCTGCCTGGTGGGTCACCTTCAGCTTGGTGATCAGAACCCGGATGATGTTGAGCAGGAAGAACAGGTTCACCTACAGCCAAAGTATATGATGTCAATCAAAACAAAGTAGAACTTTATAACTTTATAATAACAGTCACAGAAGAAGAAGAAGTCATGATCCATAACCCTATGATTAATCCATATGATCCATAACCCAATGATTACATTGTCTCTCCTTTGTAAAAATATACGCAAGAGTAAAATTCAAACCGGCTTAATATAATCAATGATATCCATACACATCAGAGAGTCGTGGGTGGTGGAACCCCATAGGCATATTTTTTATAGACTTATTGCCAACCCAGGCAAATCAAATTGGGTGTCATTCATGCAGGCTATGGATACAGACTGTCATGTGTCTTCAGGGATGCAACAAATTCAGCCACTGGGGTTTACAGTAAACAGCCTTGAGACAATTTCAAATGTTATGTAAATGCCGTTGCAAAAAATAAATAACATTATACATTAGTATAGGAGGACAAGAGGAGCTGCATAAAAACGGAAATCAATTTGTCATTCCACCCAGAAATATCATCTTTGGAACAATAGAAAGCTGGGTCTATTCATATATATATATATATATATATATATATACTTTAAAGATTAAAGTAAAGCCTTGATTGAACAGACTATAGAATATAGAACAAACATTACAGAATATAGCACACAGAACTGGAGGGGAATGGGATCGAAGCATACTTGGCTTATGAAAGTAAGAGAGAAAAAATTACAGAGCACCGTTGAGAAAAAAATTGAAAAACAGAAAGATTGTGTGTGTGTGTGTGTGTGTGTGTGTGTGTGTGTTTGTGTGTGTGTGTTTAGCTTACCAAAAGAGCTGCGCCAATTGGACCATGAATAATGTAAAGCAGAGTTGTGCTTGAGCTCAGCCAACAACTGCAGGGTGGAAAACACACACACAGAACACAAACATAAACTTTTTATCATCTGTCACTGAGAAATATAGCCATTCTAGGGATTGGTATCAGGGCACTAGTTTCACAGCTTAGTGGCTTTTGCCAGTCATGTTGATGTCTTCATGATGGACTCTTTCAGTATCATTCTCTCCAGTGATATGAAACTAGTCTGGAGGGAGCAGAGAGTCTCTAGATGTCCTGTTTCAGTGTATGAGATACAGTACTGGGCAGTATGAGATACAGTACTGGGCTGACTCACTTGTCGTTGTAGTAGTAGCTCCGTGCTATGGCATGAATGAGTGCCGGTACGAGAGGAAACCCTGGAGAGAACACACACAAAAAAACAGACACACACACACACACACACACACACACAAAGGAAGAGAGAGAGAGAGAGAGAGAGAGAGAGAGAGAGAGAGAGAGAGAGAGACAAAAACACATACACACGTACAAACAGTGAGAGAGAGACAGAGAGAAACATTAACAAAAAAACACACGTAAGCACAAGGACTAAAATAAACAGCGGAACCTCCTGGAAACCAATATACAACAAAGACAAGCAAACACAGGCTGTGCTTGACTTCCCTATCATATTTGAGAAACTCAGTGTAACTTTAGCACCCTATTCTTGCCACGGGGCTCTGTGTGTCTGTGAACCTACCCCATCCCAGCAGGTAGTACCACATGAGGTGCTGTTTTTCAGCGAACACCGCCACCACGATCAGCGTGTGCAGGTAGATGCCTTCACACAGCATCCAGAAGTAGTTGCAGCCCAACAGGTAGAGATGCAGAAACTGAGACACCTTGCAGCTCACCTGAGGTCCAAATGCAAACAGATTACCAATTACTATACACTTCTATATTAACACCTCACCTGTGATGGACAGGTGTCACATCAAGGGTGACCCCCTATTACCATGAGTCCTGTGTTTCCATCCTCTTACGTGTATGTGTCACTTACTATTCATTTCTATACAAACCAAGACGGCGGATTCCTAAAGAAACGCAAGCACCCACACCATAAGTGTATCTAAATTAGCTATGTACCAAAAATTACATTTTACCGTGACTCAAAGAGCTATAAACAGTCTTGTAAGGCTGCGTGTACAAATCCGCTTGGAGCTCCAGTGGAATTTTGAGGTAGCGACGAGAATTCTCAGTCTAACCGTTCATGTGCCGTTGAAAAGGTTGGAAGTAGACGACCCACCAGACCACACTAACCTCCGAGCGCAGCAGTAAAAGCCCCAGTAAGAACCAAACCAGATTTTGTTCAAATCTACACACCTATGGCTACTGAAAAATGTAAGGTTCATTTATCAAATGTTATTTTGAAGTATTAAAAAACATTGTTGTTTTAGAATTTTTGGACGAAATGGGTGATAAATGGAGGTGTTACGATACTGTACATACACTTAGCACCAGAGAAACCTGATATCAACACCGGCTCTATTAGTCTCCATGATTAGGAAAGGGTTAACTTATACATGAAGTATGACATAATATACTTTAGAGACACATAGAGAACAGACATAGCCACTCCACTGCTTGTTTATAATATACAGACACAATAACAAACACCAATTTCAGTAAGACACTCACAGGGTTCTGGTGGACTAAATCCTCATTGTTGGCCACTGCCGTGAACAAAATGATGGTGCACACTGAGTTTAATATGAAGGACAGGAATAGGTTTTTATGGAGTGTTATTCTTTGGCAACTTAAGCTCCTATTAGAAAAATGGAAAAGGAAAAAAACAAAACAAAACAATGATTTATTATTTTGTGATATATGGTGAATGAGATCACTAAACATAAGCTTTCAACACTATGGTGAACTGTTCCATGTAGCTATGCATGTCACTGTATATGTTGATAAACGTGTGGAATTATAGCCATGTGATGTTCATTAAGATTGCCTAAGAGACTTACTTGAAATGAAAAAATATTCCCAGTGATATAAACAAGGATATCAGTGACAGACCATTGCCAATGAGGACCAGGTAGTACTGATTTAGTGTTGTCTGGGAAAAAAAGGACATAGAGGAACCATTAACAGCAAGTGGACATGATCAATTCATATACTGTGTATTAAGATGACATATTATAATGTTATGTATAATGTTCTTCTGGAATTTAAAGGAAAGGGTGGGTCTCTTTCAAAATAGAGCACAGATAATGTTTTCCAGTTGTACAAGTGGGGGTTTCTCTTCACTCAAAGTCATTAGACCATATCCATACAACTCCACAGAGTCCAAAATAATAAGACTCGTCTACAAAGCTAACTCGTCAACAAAGCTATTATTAAGGTTTTTGGTTATGGTTATGGTTATGGTATTTAGCAGACGTTTTTGTCCAAAGCGTATGTATAAAACAATTACAAAAAAACAAAACATGAAAGCTCCACAGAGTAGTGGTTATTTGATTGAGGACTTTCAATTTCCCAAAAAGGCACTTGAGCACTCTTTGCCCTTGTCATATATTAGATATAGCTCTGTATCGTCTGAATATGGACTTTCCTCATCTTCCTCTGCCTTGAGAGGCTTACCTTCCTCGTGTCGTGGGTGTGGAGATGACAGCGAGTATAGTTAGTCCACGTTCTATTACTTGTAGGGTGCTGGAACCACTCCCCTTTCTCTGTGCAGATTTTAGTTGCCACCTCTGTGTTTAAAAAAGAAAAAAAGACAAGAAAGAGATGGTTTAACACTTCAACCGTCAGTGGGTCTCTATTCGCCTATGACCTCTGTGATGTGATAATAGATCATTGCTTAAAACTCATTACAACAGAAGACATTTGTGTTTGATTGCTTGCTAAGATATTAACATATTTACTGTGTTTTGATAAGAGGGCATGATGGTAATGTGTGATTTTACCATATCTTTCTTTACACTATGACATTTGTAACCTTAACACTTTAGGGTATTTCCCAGAACATCCTTCGCTAAGGTAGGCCTATAGCTTTGCTGTGAGGGTGTTCTGGTGTGTGTACTCTGGACATATGTACTGACTGTGACATAGAACAAAATTTCATTACATGTTATCCTTCATAATAAAAAAAAAAAAAAAAAATATATATATAAATAAATGAGCCATTCATTTCAAATCCCATGCAAAGTCTTTCGGATGAGCCGTTCTGGAGATGTGCAAACAATACAAAGACACACAGACAGACAGACAGACAGACAGACAGAGATTCATTTAGATGGAGAGGTGATTCACCTAGGGGGTCAAAGTCATGATAGTAGTCTGGGCAGTGTTGCTCTGAGGTCACTCCGGCCTCCACATCATTCCAGCAGAGCCATCCATCCCAAGTGCTATTACACACAGAGTCTCCCAACACTGGAGAATGTTCCAGAAAAAAAAGAAAGAAAAAAAAAAAAACATTAAAATAGACATAAAAGAAAAACATTAAAATATATAATGCCAGAGTGTGGCTGACGGACTTTGGAGCAGCCCTCACTCTGGACTGATGTGAATATGTGCTCTAGATCAGAGTAATACTTTTTGTCTTACTTGTTGTTATGTAAATAACAAAGTGGTTCTCTCTGTAGCTAATGTCTGAAATGGTAACCCAGCTGCCTTACACGACACATAGCTTACAAAAAAAAAACAAAAAAACATTATACTCTGAGAGGTTCTGGGTGGAAGGATTTGGGAAACAGTGGTTCCTCAGGAATAAAAAAGGTTTGTGTTCTCTCACAGGTCAAACTCAAGTGGAACAAAGAATGGTACTTTTACAGTCTGCATCCTAATGGATTCTTACTGGATTAAAAAAAAATGTTATTCAGAGACATCATCTAAGAATTGTGTTTGCTGTTTTGATAAATGAAGTTTTCAAATTATTCTCCCTGAGATTGTCACATGGGTGTACTTAATAAAAGAGTAAAGCAGCTTGGAGGGAGTTACAGCTGCATAGCTGCTGCGTGCTCTTTGCTGACACTAATATAACAAACATTTAAGTTGTCACATTTCTACACTTTACACTTTGTCACATTTCTACACATTTTATAACACTTTATAAATATAACATTTTATACATTGACGTAATGTAGGGTGTGGCAGTTACACAAGTGAAGTAAACTTCACACATCATTGCAAATGGGACTGAACATCTGTATAGGTTCAGACCGCCTGAACTTTTGTTATTTTTCAGTCCTAAGGGGGCTACAAGTAATGGCACTGTACATTTCCCTACCACACCCCTGATCTCCCAACAGCTGAGCAGCAATCTATCTACTGTTGTACCTGTGGGCGACAAATCAGACATGTGATGTCTTACCTCGCCTGTGAAGCTTTGTGTCCTTAGTGATCTTCTGATAGCACTCAAACTGGGCAGTGACAATCTTATTTCTAATATTGCCGATGCCAGTCTTATTGTCGTCTTGGTGGGCCACAACAAACACCTGTAGTCACAAACCGAGCTCTGTCAGTTATAATTATTATTCAAGTAATAATCAACATTACCACACCTCCTTCTCTTTATACTGCAAAGGGTAAATAAAATGTATAGACAACCATACAATGCAACCTTTAAGAGGCAACTATGGTAAGTCTAAGGAAATAAAGTGTTACATAACAACCTGAAGGAAAGTTCAGTCTACAAGAAAGTTCAGTGACCCAGACTGGATATGAGGCGAAGACAAATAAACAATCATTGAGCAAAAACCCTCACCACCGCTTTAGCTAAACAAACATTGTACTAACGCGACATCGCGGAGACTGCCAAAGACATTTAATTAAAATGAATGAGAATAAAATTGTACCTTGGGGGCCAAGGCCAGTAAAGGAAGCAGGATCATCCAACAGCAATCCATCTTTGGCCGTTACGTAAGCACTAGCCTGATTCACAGTAAGACCTGAAAAGCAAGACTCAAGGGTTGACTGGGTCTCAAGTTGTATTTAATATGAGGTGCAAAACTAGATGTTTCGGGTATTTCCTTCACTCTCTTTATAAATCAACATTATCCCTCACCCATGAGCTAAATATCTGTAAATAACATAGCTGTATGATATACACAGAATATTTATATTCATTCATCATGGTCACATCATTTTAAACATCTAAAGTTAAGCAGGCTGTAGTAACACAGGCAAGGCAGTTACAGCTTTGAGGCATGATAGAGCTGCTCAACGGACTAGATTGTGACCACCTGAAGAAAGTTTTTTAAGTCAGTGTTTCCCATACATTGACTTATTTGTGGCGGCCCACCACAATATCAACACTGACCACCACACAATGATTTTCCAGGATGTACTAAATTGTGCTTAAATCTGGTTAGCAACATAACCACGCTCTGCTAATTTGTTAAAAACTGTTGTATTCAAGTTAATTCTGCAAACCAATCACCACAAATGGAATTCAATTCTGTGGGAAACACTGTAAATTTGTGAATTTGGTCCCTGTGTCAGAAATGCTAAGATGAACTTCTACCCAAGGAATACCAACCCCCCGAAACAATAAAAAACAAGGACGTAGTGTTTTTATTACACAGAGAGGAAACACCCAACAAATTCAGTGACACTTTCCCTGAACTCTGCTTCATAACACACACACACCAGCATGGCACAATCTTTGTCATGGCAGTTGTCATACAGTATGTTGTCATAAATAATCATAACAATCATTGCCCAATGATGTAACAGTATTATATCATGATAAATCATTTTCATGACTACATGATACTATGATAGCCTAATGGGACATGATATTCAGCCGTTATGGAAAACACAATTTGGAGAGCCGTCATGGCCACTTCCCTTAATGGTGACATGTCACAGTCTAATCACTGGACATAGCTGTCATGACGTGTATGGCATCTGCCATAACATGTTTATGCTAATCTTATGAAGCAGGGTCAAGTTAGTGTTGCGATGGAGGGCGTTGTGGCGCAACTGGTTGCAGTGGCCATACCATATTTGGGTCCATGTGCCCAAGGGGGGCCCAGTTTTGAGTCTGGCCAGGGCAGGGTAATTTCCCAATCTCACCCCAATCCCTCTCCCTCCTACGCGCTTCCTGTCACTCTATCCACTGTCCAATTAAGGGCTTAAAAAGTCCCCCAAATGTTGTATTTTTTTTTTTTTTAAAGAGTAGTGTTGCCAAAAATTCCACTCGCCCTTTCATCTTTCATCTCTTGTGCAGGTCACTGGATTCAAATGCTACAAAAGAGCTACCCAAGGAGAGGCTTTTTTTTAACACATAAAAGTCTCCATTACTGTTCAAGCTGTGTTGAATATACACGCACATTCCTCTGAGTGAGGCCGTTGTTTTCATAACCAAACATTCTCCCTGAGCCTCCCTTTTGCCCAGGTTATGCGATCGCTTCAGTGTTTTTGTTGATCGTGCTGGACTGGAGCGAGTAAACTCCTCGCGTCCCGATACAAACAGTTGGGGACATCTGACCCGCTGGCCCCGTGTTCCAGCCAGCGGCTTGGTAAGCAAAAGAGCACTGTGGGCCAACGGACGGTGGAGGGCGGCCAACTACGCAGTGTCATGATCACTCAATCGGCCAGCAGACGGACACTCGGAAGGGGACAAGACTGCAACAGGCCCGACTGCAGCAGGGCAGAGACAGCACATTCATTTATTTATTTATTTATTTATTTTATTTAAGGTTTATTTGACATGGACGTTGCACATTAATAAACATAAAATGTACAATATGCCAGAATTAGCCAAAATTGCTATTTTATATCTGATCTGTGGACCAATGTTAAAAGGTCAGCACATCAGCACCACCAGAACTGAGAGGAGACTTGTTTGTTTATTTTTCCAAATGCCTCACTCCGATCTAAGAGGGCTTCAGGTTCTCTGGAAGTTCCTCACAGTGGGAAGTGAGGAACTCGTTGGCCTCAAATGTTCAAAAGCTTTGATTTGTTTTGGCCAATTTTGGTGATATTTCATTGTTTTTTCTTTCGGCTCTGTTGTTTTTGTTGAACTTTCACATTCTTTTTGCGTTTATTGTGGTGAGAAGGCGGGTGGGCAAGCGTGGGTGGTGCTGGTGCTGGTGGCATGTCTTAAAGAGTATGAGATTACTAAGTGTCCACAAGGCGCAAACACAAACATATCACTCTGTATTCCTTCCTCTCCCTTCTCCCAAGGTCTAGCCCCCGCCCCAACAGCTGCTTCTGATTCCATCTCCGGGGCAACCTGACACACACCTTTTTACGTATGCTTTATGACATCACTCTGGCTTATTACCCATGACAGTGCTCACTGTCAGTGCATGCAGGCGGACGGATGAAGTCTGACAAGATGCAGAGGGTGGGGTTCCCCAGCTCGCTCGTGACAGAAATGAAAAGAATTTGCTGGTCGGTAGCCACTGCCCATGACTCTGGCAATTTGACATTTCGAGCTGTCAGTGCGGTGAATGAGATTACACTGAGGAACTGAGTAGAGTGGAAGGGTTCTACACACTAATGATGATTTCATGGGCTTGCTCCTAACCACAACCTGCTATTTTCCATGCCCAGAAAATGACCTACAAGCCACAGTGCACATGATGCAAAGCCAGTCCAAAACACAAGTATATTACTACGATTTGATCCACAGCTTTGTAAAAAAATAGAACTACAATGCAATTTCCAAATGAGATACTTCAGCTCCATTGCCAGAGCTGAAATAACTGCCCTCTGCACTCAGGTCAGTGCATTTGGTGACCATCTTGCAACTCTTTTGTCACTTAGGTGTTACTTGAGAGCTCCATGTGCTCTTGAACTATAAAGGTCCCAAAAAAATCACTGCAAGAGCCAGCTCATCTTTCGCTGTAAACTCAAACTGTCAAGTAGATCTCTTAAGTTTCTTACTACACTTCTCCACAGTGGGTACTCTGACCATACCCCATTTACCAGCATTCACCAACATTCAACTGCATCTACCGAGCAGCACATGTCAAAGTTCAACCATAAAGACAGCACCCATGTACAACATTGCATCAGTATTTTAGTATGGCTAATACTGTCAAATGCACACCCTGATAAGTTATGATAACTTATCTTTTGTTTAGGTTGACTTTGAGTGATGGTGTGACTCACTTATGGTGGGAATAAACCATACATGTCAAAGCAGAGCCTAAAGAGAAATTTCCAAAATCATTTTAGCATTTTAGTGCAATTACCATGAGCAAAAACATATAAAAATTACTGTTTGATCATTTTAATGTTATTGCAAAGGATCATGGTAATCTAGGTAACACTCAAAACAGTAAAGTTGCTCTTTAGACTTTGCATTTTTGAGTTAGAAAAAAATAATAGCTATGAGTTTGTTTGGGTTTACAGTGTACAGTTAGCAGCGCTGTTGTTCCAACACAATCAATGGCTGCTCTGATGGTATAAGTGTTAAATGACATGGACAGGTGTTTTCTTTGAAATTGAGTAAACTACTTCAAACCGTTAAAACTTCAGTTTACAAGAAAGATGTGTTTGCTGTACTTGGTAATAGTTTAAAGTTGTGATTTAAGTTTAATTTAACAACTGGTTATGCTCCTTGGAAACTGGAAGTGAATGAAAGATCCCTGGACCCTTTCTAAATCCCGATTAAGATTTGACAGTCGGTATGGTGTTGTCCTGGCTAGAGCTTAACAGACTTGTGTCAGGATACGCCTGTAAGTAAACAGTTCTGTAGGCAGTGAAGAGTTCTCTGGTCCCATAAAAGTTTTAGTATACACACAGGTACAGTCATTCTTGTGTGCACACACCCCCTTGTTCCAATCACGTCCCCGCCCGTGAAAACCGTTTTCCGTGGGGAAACATGCGTGCGACTCCAAGTTGGGCCTGAGTGTCTGTGACATCTGCGTGGCCTTGCCGTCGCTTCCCTTTTAAATCAAGAGCTTTTGGCATGGCCAGTGGTGGAGGACGAGCGGCCATGTGATTCCTTTGTTTCAGGCCTTGAAACATTTCCTGTCTCTCTCCTCACCAACCACATGACTGCAGCCATATGCGAGCAGTTCCCACTGGGTATTGTCTGTTACAGCTGAGACTGAACAGGCTTCCAAGAAGTGGAGACGGCAGACAATGAGCAAACAGAGGATGTTACCCGAAACTTTTTTTTTTGTCTAGGTCCTTTTAAAGAGCATATTTGCATATCGAGAGTGCCACAAATATCCACACCAAAGAATGGAATTCTGGGCAGACCTGGTCTAGTCGTCCTGCCAGTAGATTGGATTTTCAATCTGGGTTTCCCCCAATGCACTGTAGCATGGTAATAACACTAGGCTTTCATTTTGGCATGCTTGCTTTCATACAACACCACTATCCTAGAATTACATGCTCTAGACCTCTACTTAACCATGTTCAGATACCCACTATTATGCTTAGAGCTGTATCTGGGGGAACCCCTGTCAATGACTGTAACTCATACATAGGGTGATCTGATATGAGGGATCTGACATCCAAGCAGTATCATTTTGGAGCATCTAAAGGCATGAAGAACTCCTTGAGAGTCTGTGTCTCTGCTCATCTCCTGATGAGGAAATCTAGCACATGGGCAGGGAGAAAACAACATCAGAGGTTTCAGAAGGAAATTTTCAATATGTGGTTGTATACAACTGTTGTTTCCAAGATGCTCTGTGATTATCCCCTGGGATGAATCAATATTCCACCTACTGATACTGAAATATACTGGTACTGTACTAAATCAGGCCAAGTTTCCCAAAACCATCAAAAGCCTAAGTACATTAACTTTGTTAACTTTGTTAAGTCCCTGTTACGAGTGTCTTACAATTTACGGAGCATTTCCCAAACCATCATAGCTGAAGAACATCATTAAAACACTCACAGATTTATAACAATGCGTATGTAAATGTAAATCAGGTTTCTAGGCCAAGTATACTTGCGTATACAAGGAATTTGGTCTCTGCATTTATCCCATCCGTGAATTAGTGAACACACAGTGAGGTGAAGCACACACTAACCCAGAGCAGTGAGGGGTTAGGTGCCTTGCTCAAGGGCACTTCAGCCATTCCCACTGGTCGGGGATCGAACCGGTAACCCTTTCGGTTCCAAGCCCAAAGGCCTAACCAGTAGGCCACGACTGTCATGTGTACCCTGCATCCGTTTGGTGCATAGGTCAGGCATGTCCTCAAAGATGATGCAACACTCACACAAGCATTAGGGGCAACAGTAATGCAAGACCGGATTTATTTGTATGACTTTATATGAGTCTGAATTCTGTGGTCTACCCTACCCTCAAGTGTAGACCTCCAGTGACACGTGTAGTGCTAGCGTAGTACTGAAGCAAGGTTTCATAAGCAACGCGTTTGATCAAAAAGGAAGTGAAGAGTTCTACTCCAAAACGCTATATCTTCCATTGTAATTAATTTTTATATATATATTTTTTTCATTTTGTTTTCCAGTAATTTTAGGTTTCTTGGTGTTTTATGCTAACCTGACTCTCGCCAGATGAATTTCGTTCCGCCTAGCTCCACTCATCCATCTGGGACCAATCCATTGGAGTGTTGCTTCAGAAGGCTTGAATAAGCCACTTGTCCGTCATCTATTGACGTGCTACTTCAACCACTCACATCGAAGCCAACCCGTGACGCTGATAACAGTCTCACAGTCGCTTCTACGCTATGTCACATCTATGAAACTCCCGCCCTGCGTCCTGATTGGCTCTACCATACAATCTCGTGCTGAAATCACTCTCAGTGGAAGAGGTCCCAGATGGATGTGAGTGAAGCTAGGCAGAGCTAAGCGGAACGAAATTCATCTGGCGAGAGTCAGGTTAGTTTTATGCCCCCAACGCTAGATATATAGATATATAGATATATATATATATATATATATAAATAGATAGATAGATACAGTAGATAGATAGATAGGTACTTTATTGATCCCCAAGGGGAAATTCAAAGTAAGGAAATTCAAGGTCAACGTTGTCTTCATAAGGCAGTGCTGCCTGGAAGGCACTAGGGTTAGGCATGGGTTAGGATTAGGGTTGGGGTTAGGTTTAGGATTAGGTGCCTTTAAGTCAGCGGTGGCAGTGCTGCCTGGAAGACAAAGTTGGGGGCATAAAACACCATTGAGCTAATTTTAGTGGAACTGTGATTGGTTTATTCTTATTTGATTTATCTTTATTCTTATTTGATTTATCTTTACCCAATCAAAACAACACAACTGCACTTTTATTGATTACCTGAAATATACAATATAACTTGACTTATTAATGTTTTCAAAAATGGATTTATAGCGTTTTGGAAAAGAGCCACTTCAAGTATACCCCAAGACAGGGGTCTCCAACCTTTTATCCTCCGAGAGCTACATTGACAAAATTGACATGGCCGAGAGCTTTCATGTTAGTGGTAGCATACCATGTATTCACATAGTAGCTGATCTCCACCCAAAATCGCTGAATAAGATTTGTATGCTTTTTAAAGTTTCCTTTCAACTCATTTACCTTCTCTGTTTGTAGACTGTGAATTTCATTTCATAGGAATTTTAACATGTTTCCCAAATGACTGGGTTATCAGAATTATGAGCATCTTCCTCAAACCTTTTGGAGAGCTACTTAGAAACAGGTGGAGAACTACTGGTAGCTCGCGAGCTACCTGTTGGAGACCCCTGCCCCAAGCCATATGTGTGTTGCAGAGCGCCTTAACAGGAACCTCTCACTGAGGTCACCAAGAGGACATACAGGAACTTGTACTGTACAACTACAGTAAGAATACATTTAACATTACTGTTTATGCTCCCATTCTTTGTCTTCATATTCAAAGGCAGTGAATCAGCTTTAGCTGAAAATAGCTATATTTCATGCCCATAATATGATTAAAATGGACATAATTGGCAATGTTATGAAATGAGACTTTGGCGGAATAGTTCTGATTCAATTTGCTTGTAGAATTTTGTATTTAAAAAGGGTAAAGGGCATAGCCTATGGCTAAACCTACAAGACTTGTGCTGCATCAAAATCAGTCATAGGCCTATATTATTTAGTCTTAATCAACCTCTTCCTCATCTTCAAGTTCCTTCAATGACACCCAAAACACTGTGACACTCAGTAGTGGCAGAGACCAAACATTATATTGGAAAGCTTGAGTAGCCTCAAATGTTCCCGCATCATGCAACAAACAATAGTCCAATAATCTAATTAGCCGTATTTCTGTATGTGTGCATCATAGACATACCAGGGGAGGGTTTATTAAGTTATATGCTTTTTTTCTTATGTTTCTTTCTTCATCTTTAAGTCATGTAGTCAAGTAAGACGTGTAGGTCCTATGAAGTTCAAATGGCAACTGATATCACCTGATAACATCCAAATTAGAATATTCAGCACTGTTTACATGGACAGCTCCCCTTAGGAACTTCTTAAAAGCAGTGCACACACGTTCATGCTACAAGCATGTTCGAGAAATGCACAGAAATATCTAACAAAACTTCGTAAGATCACTTAGAGAACAGTCATAACTGCCTGGCTCCATAGTTGTTAAGAGATGAGACCCAGGTTAGTATTGACTCACTATCCACTGTGGCAGTGAAAAATAGGAACATCATATCAGTCATTTAACCTTGCTAAGTGCTGTCACTAACATGTGTACAGTAGCTAAAAGATGAGCAACCACATCAAGAACATGGTGTGCATAACAATCACGTCTCCTATCCAACCCGAATGGCAGTAATATGATAGCTTTAGTAATAAACTCATGCTTAAACGGAGGCAAAGACAGATCTTTAGGAGTTAAGAGGGAATAATTCCAACAGTAGACAGCCATACCTGCATAAGCACCACTGAGAACACGTTATGAATTATATCCGTTCAGGCCTTTTATGCCTCCCAGCAGCAGATGCTTCATTCAGGCCCACTATTGTTGGGGCTGGTGATTTGCAATTATGATCCGATTTCCAGCCAGTTCTCTTTATAATCTTAATGTGTCTTCCGATATGGGTTCTCCATGCATTAGGCCATGGTTGTAGATTACATTTACTCGACTGACTGGGCTATTTTGGGCGTGCATTGATCTGTGATGACCATACTAATTGCCATTTAAAGAGGATGCGATTTACGAGAGTTAATGTGAACATGTGCTCATGTCAGACAGCAGCTATCAGCACTAAGGTCATGGGTTCGATTCCAGCACATGTAGGCCTACTGATGGGAATGAGTGCCTTATTTAAGTAACACTGTAGTTCTTTTACCTTAAATAACAATGTTTAACTCTAGAGCACACTGACACACTGAATTAATACAGAGAATGACATTTCTGACATAGCCAAAGAGGCCTGCTATTGCACTATATAATTGTATAGCACCATGCAGGTAAATGATCTCTTTTATCAGGTTTAGATACACTGAATACTGCATTAGAGCTAAATGCATACCCTGTATATTGACAAGTGATGACAAGGGGTATAAATACCAATTCTTGTTACACATTAATGTCAGAGTTATTGGTGCTATGCAGACAAACAAAATTAGTTGAATTAGTTGAATTCTAATTCAATGTAAATACAACAAATCCTGCTTGACTAGGGGAGTGAGACGAGAGGAAACAGGACTGATGAGGCAAGGGGTTGAGGCCCGTCATGGGGCCCCAGTGGGCCTACGAGTGGCCCCATAAGGTCCAAAAACCTCCACATATGCCAGAGCATAATATACAGAACTCAGAGACATGGGGGGAAGATTTAATCTACAGATGGGAGGCCACATCCGGAATGCAGTTCTTATGGAAACCAGCTCAGAGATATACTTTGGAGGGAGCACAGCAGCACACGCTAAAAAAGATGACTCAGCTATATCCAGTACTGTGTTCAAATGGGTTATCTTAAAAGAATGGGGGAGGAGGTCTATAAAGGTATATTCCTTGATTTTAATCCAATGGATTCTTGTCAAACTGAGTGAAATTCTTCTCACGTCCGTCTAGTTATCCTTTCAGCGTGTGCCCTCCAAAGAAAAAAATGGTTTGTTCTGGCCTAGTCAATGGCAAACACACAAAGTGGCTCAGCCAGAGCCACAGACCTCTACAGCCAGTCAAAGCATTGCTTCACAAGCGTGGGAGGGAGGCTGCATTTTGACTGACCATTGAGATTACATATCAACAATCGAGAACTGCACCCTTAAGTTCTATGGTACTGAAGTCACAGCCTCCATGCCCTGTGGCTGATGTGCAGAGGCCAATTGAGACCTGAGTGTGAGAGGGCCGGTGGTTCTCAGAGACACATCCATGGAGACGGGGCCAGAGTGGTGCCTGCTGGGTTGAGGGCTGCATGGGAAAAAAAGGGCTCTGCCCTCCATGGAACAACAGAGGGGCGAAACCCGATAACTCCTTGGCCTTCCTGTCCAGTCTGAGTTCAGAGAAGAGAGATGGAGCAATGTCATAGACACAAACACACGTTCACACAAACTCTCTCTCTCTCTCTCTCTCTCACTGTCACACACACACACACACACACACACACACATTCTCCTGCCTTCACTGGAGCCATGCTCAGTAAATCAGGAAGCCAGTGTCAGCCCCTGACAGTTTGTTTAACTCATGTCCACTTGGTAAACACCCAGGGTTGTCAGAACATTCTATGTCTCTTTTTTTCCATCCCACAGTTAGGCACACTTTCCCTGACACATGACTGTCTTCTTAAAGGTGTAGATCACCTAAAGACTGTCAGCACACAAATCAGCTGATCTTTAACCAGCACTCAAACAGCATCAACAATATTTTATCAATAGTCTTTCAAATTTGTGTGAGAACAACTGAATGATGACTATGGTTTTACATTCAAACAACTACAAGGAAAAAATGCCAAATGCCTAAAATACAACCAACAACCCATTTTTCACGACTTCACAACTCTAACATGTACTATATCACCAATACACTAATCTTCAGCCAGCATCTTTCATCAATGGTCCTCCATTGAATTCATGTGTGAGAACAGTACAGTCGATGATGATGGTTGAATTTTCAAACAACTATAATAAATGGCGTATACTATCAACAAACAACCTTTCATGGATAAACTAGACATATGCTTTGCAGCTATAGCCTACAACAGGTTCCAACCACAAGGATAAATGTTTAGAAGGACCCATGTTTACCCAGTTATTTCTCTAGGGCTCTGTTATAGTTTACTTAGGTGAGGACACTGTACAAAGAAACATACCAGCAGTGAGGACTGGTTCATATTTAAAACTACAGCATTGTATCTGTTTGCGAACCTCCAGCAATATTGCCGCGCCAGGAGGGAGAATCTGCTATCAAACACGCGCAGCCAAGCGTGGAGACCTGGGCGAGATCCAGCCGCGAGGGCGCGAAGCAGGTCAAGCAAGCCTGAGGGGAGAGAGAGCGGCGAGGACCGTGGTGCCGTTTCTCCCGGTCTCCAGCGGAATCCGTGGTACCGTTTTTTTTATGCTAAGCAGTAAGCGGAGTCATGCCAATCCTGTTCGCTATGGGGAACCATAAAGGTTGTTTATGACTTTGTGGAAACATTGCATAATTGGTCTGCTCCACCACTACCGAGCTTTCAACAGTGGTGATTTCAGTGTCCATTAAGAGGAATCACGCAATAGGGGAACAAATGACATTAACACTTCTCAGAAAAAAATCAAAGCTGCTTTGTCTTTCTCACACGTTCTCTTCACCGTGGGTGTTAGAGTGTGTTGCGTTAAAATTTTAATTGCCACCACTCCTGGAAGCCCCCCTATAATGCACTTCCACTAATTATTACACAACCACTTGGCTGCGCCCAGAGCAAACTTTCTTTCCAACAAACACGAACCTCTAAACAAAACCTCTAAACAAAACCAAGAAATCCACAGCAAAGTTCATGTTTAGAGGCAGACACACAGATGTGCTTCTACGCTTGGTCATGGTCAGCTGCGGACCAGCAGGGTGCTCCTACCAAAATCTTTCGCCAGCTTCAAACTCAGCAATGAATATTATACGGTACAGCCAAACGCCACTAACAGGTAGCTTAGGTGTTGGTATCGAAACAGGTTTGATAAGGCCATAACACTGACTATTATTGTTTTGTCATGAAAGCAAGGAGCCTAGTTAAAGAGTAGTCTAGGTAAGCCGTTCCGCACATGGCTGTCAGTGCAGGAGTGTGACAAAAATGTAAAAGTTTGAACATCAGATTCCAAACAAGCATAATAACTATCTGATATGTTCAGCCTGTCTGTATAACTAATATTGCTCCGACAAACTATTTTTCTTATGGCAAACTGCATTTAAGAGCGATAATACTTTGATACAAATGTGGGGATTTTGTTTTATAACTTAACATACAAACGCCGGCGATCTCTACGCACTGCTGCAAGTGCCTCACATCCTATTCCTTATTTTGGGCTCTACCCAATATTTTGACCTGTATAATAAAGCTGACACTGTTTGTTGTTTGACAGCGCTACAATACATCACCATACATTTTAAGTAGACATATTTGATGTTAAAATCATACTTCTTCCTCACCTTGATGCAGAGGCGACGTGTAGAAGTGAACTATCCAAAACTGTAGCAGTGCGCTGGTCTGGAGCCGATGTAGCTTGAAAGAGATCCACCACAGTGGCTTCCTGTTACATCACTAATATCGACGTTGGCTCTCTCTCTCCCGCTCTCTCTCTCTCCCTGTGTGTATGAGTGTGTGTGCGTGCTCCTTGTACACAACTTGCTCACCTGTTCCTGAGAACATGGCTCAGGTTTAACTTAGGAAGGCTACATGCACCCAAGGTCTCTCCATAATTTGGCATAATTGAATTAAGCAACTTTTCTTTCACAGTGGCAATACTAGTGTTTATTCTTTGAGTTTAAATAAACAAATTAAACACTTAAAGACATCAGACCACTTTTAGGAGACCTAGTGCCTTTAGAACGTCTTCAAAATGACAGTCTATAGTCTGTATCCTGAGAGAAAGGTTTTAATAGAACAAAGAAACTTTATGTAGGGATGCTCTCTCATTCACTCACACATGTAGCCTACACAAATCGCGTCGGAATTTATGGCAGTAGCGCACTCTTGTGTTCAATGACCAAACTGAAATGAATCAAACATACGGTGACATGTCGATTTCACTTTCACACTTGCATTCTATCCGTTTCAAAAAATAATTGCAATAAACTTCGGGTGTCAAAAGTTCAGTTTTCTGAGCCATAAAACTGCCGTTTGGGAGAAATTATTTGCACTTATGCAAGAATATTTTGCGTATTACACACGTAATGCAATGTTTTTGCATATTATTTAAACTCATTGCCTAGCACTGCACTCTATTGCAGAAATGCATATTTGGACTTGAGCATAGGCCTATTGTAGGCTACTGCTCTGTAGGCCTACTTCAGAAAACAGATTCAGATAATGGTGAGGAAAACAATTGACGTTCGAAATTCCTTCTGACCTTCATTTAACCTATCGTGTACTGTCAAGTAGCTTTATTTGGTTTCTCGTAAAGTAGGTTTCTGGTAAGTGATTGCAGCTGAAATTGCTTTTAGTTCTTGCGTCTTGTCATTGGACTGGCGGCAAATTGCATTGACTAAAACCGTAAAAAAGTATAGGCATAGTTGCATTTGTATTAGTAGAACTCAGATAAATCCCCAACCGATGAATTTTGATGCCTCATGCTCGCTTGACTTGAGCCATGGCTGCTTCGATGTTTTCTCTTTTCATTAAAAGTTCAGCTTTTAGAAATTCAAATTACCTTTATGCTTCAGTGGTTGAAAAATAAAAGATGATCAGACAAAATGTACATGCCAGAATCCACTGAGGACTATTTTCATGGTCTGACAGAAACTATTTTTCAGAAGTTACATTCTGAAATAATTAAACGCTTTATCGTCACCTGGACGTGGACGGCCGGTGGGCATGTGCGTGTGGGGCATATGAATGCCAGTGCCAAGCTAATGACTCATTGGGGAGGTCATGGTCGTGGCAAGAACTTGAAGACGTGATTCCATTTGTAACGGGGCTTGTGAGGTATTGTGTTCCACGTGGTGTTTCATGATTTTCCCACTTAGGCCTACTCTTTTTTGATGAAAACGTGCACAGCGTAGGCCTGTATCCTGAGTGATAGGCTACAGCCCACGCACGCAGTGCTGGCGAATAGTAAATAGAATATGGCACTGATGGTTATTATCATTCAAAGGTTTGGGTGGATTTGAAATGCAGCAGCCTCCCACGTTGAAGAAATCTTGGGTAAAAATCAATACGCTACATCACCCAACCTTTTTTTTTCCTTCAGAAATGAGGTTTGCTGTTTACACACGTCAGAACTTAACCCAATTATCGTTCGTCACAGATGTTGTTTAGCTTTCGAACATTTGTGTTGGGAAATGCCAAACAGAAAATGGGTTAGAGAAAAGTTTGATTAAGTGTATGCACAACTGTCATTACACAGGGAAGACACCACATCAACCAACGGTGTCTCTTACTAATTATCAATTTGTAGGTCTAATGTTTCCCAAATCTAAAATTGCATTTGTTGTTGCAGTCATCCATATTGTTAAATACATTAATAATATTGATTTAGATTTGATTCATTCATCCAAGCTGCTCACACACACACACACACACACACACACAGAGGAATCATCAACCCTTTCCCCACCTCCAACACACATCAATCAGGATGAACAGGTAGGCTGTATGACCACACCTGCCAGCATTTCCTTCCAAGAGAGAGGTTATGTTTATTAAGTGTCAAAAGAACAGATTCTATCTCTCTCGCTCTCTCTCTCTCTGTCAATTCAATTTTCAAATCAAAAGAGTTTTATTGGCATGACCAAAATACACTTTGTCTGACCAAAACATTTCTGATTGTACATACAGGTAGTTAGTACTATGTGAAGGGGAAAAAAAACAAAGACAGAACATCAGTACAGCAATGGCAGTGTGTGTGTGATAGTGAGTGAGTGTGTGGATGGGAGTGCATGTGTATGTGTGTAACAAGTATGAAGTAGTATGTAGTGTATTTGACCTTATTGGTGACAATTCATGTTTCCATAATGCATAATTAAACAAGGATGGAATCACAGCTCAACATCATTATAAGTATCCATTTGCACAGATGTCATAATAATTTGTCCTTAGGACTGAGGGAAATAGGGTAGTATGTGAGCTTTATTTTCACACTAGATGGAGACAAACCTTGCAAAAACATTGGGTTACATGTTGCATTTATCAGTCCTGCACAACCCTATATCTGAATGAGCAGCACTACCAGGATTAAATAGCCTCATTCAGCTAAATGCCTCATTCACCCACACTTCCATCACCACACATAATGACAATCAGCTTGCACTGTCTGCTCCCATCAGCGAAGGTGCTCAGTCTGAAGGTGATCACTGAGAAATGAACACAGTTGACCTGCACAGGCGTGCCTAGAACACAAACTGGCCTGCGGGAAAGTCTGTCGCTTCTTAATGGGCTCGGAAAAGAGACTTTTAATTGCTGTTAAAGTGATTTTAATACGCTAGCGGCTCTCTGGCCACAGTTATATCCACTCCACTTTGACAAATAAAGCGGAAGCGTGTTGTTTTTATTTCTTTTCATATCAATAAAAATGTATTTAAAAAGTTGAAACCGTGTTGAAAACATCGACTATTCACTATGCTGAGTTCTGAGTACTGTTTTTTGAGGCCTACCAAAATGACAATAAAGTGACACTGGTAATGATGTGGATATTATACTCTGCATGAGGCGGAAAGACTCCAACATTCTGGATACAGAGGGTAACAGGATATCAATTTATACAACTGAACTGTGCAAGGGCTTGGACTAAAGATAAAAATCACCTTGCCAGTATTCAGCAGTACTGCACACTGTGATGGAGTCAGATGGTTTGGTCTCTGTATAGAGGCACAACGATGCCCTGAAATCATGGCATTTATGACCTTATGCATATTTGAAGGCAGCGGCACCATTTATAGAGGTTGCCAAAGGGGTGGCAGATGGCTGGGCAGTGTGAACGACACCCGGTACCCGCAGGTGAGGCACTTAACCCCTCACAGTACAACCCACCAGTTTCTCCTCCTTGTAACATCCCCCCACACACACACACGCACTAACACACACACACATACATATACACATACACACATGCACACACAATGTCCTCATATCACCCCATGTATCAAGAGCCACCAAACACACATACAGTACACACACCTACAGTACATGCATAAACACACTTAAACAGACACACATCCATACGTACACACCAATAAAAAATACACAATTAAGAGGACGGTCAGAGATAACAGATATCTTACGGACTGAAACATACTGTATACTGTTGTGTTTATATTGTTCAAAGCCAAGTGCAGGCACATGCACAGCATCATGGTGTGAGCTGTGAGACTCTTCACAGCATGCAAAAAAGCAAGCAGATGAAAGCTTTAATTATGGAGTGAATTTCACATTCAATTTAATGGGCCATGCAAGTTGCTTTGCAATAAACCACATGAAGAGATCAATGACTGATTGTCTGTGTGTGTGTGTGTGTGCATAAGATCCTTTGAGTGGGGAGTAGACATGTGTCGTTGCTCTCCAACCTTTATTTAAAACAAAAAGCCCACTAAATCCCACAATCCAAAAAGACTTGAAAGCTTGTCCAAGTTCTCCATGAAAGCCAGGATCAATGTATCTATTTTCCCCCTTATTTATAAGAAATGACACTTTTTCAGAAGCACACAACCCAAAAAAAGGCACAAAGGACAGACATCTTTATCAGTTCCATAAAGAATGCTGTGTGGTTGGAGGCCTATAGACATTGATCACAACTTAACTCAATCGTTCCCTCAAGGGATAGTGGCCACAGTTGAAGCCAATCAAAGACAGTCAATTACAGACATCCTCTCCTTGGGGACACAATATACTGAACCACAGATTGTGAGCCTCCAGGCACAGTGGGCATTTATCTCTCAGTAAGGAGATTAACTTGAGCTCACATGAAAGAAAAAATATACTGTGTATATCTGTTGGCTTGTGTGATGGGTTGATTTCATCACTTTTAAAGAAGGTAAGTTATGTGTGTTCAGTAGCCTATCACGGACATATCATGTGTTTAACTTCATCTTTTGCAATATACAGCATTTTTTCAAAGAAATATCTAATCTGTTAACTAGTGTTACTTATATACAGCAAATAAGGATAGTGCCCAACGTCAGGAGGCTATACCGGAAAACAGGTCTAAGCACATCTGCTTGTCAATCGATAACATTGATTCTGACAGTGATTCAGCAATCGTCAAATTGGTTATACTATTAACCTGCTTTTTAAATTCCATGTTATCTGTTTTGTACAAAACCATATGATAATTTAATAATTTAAATGTAATTTTACAATCATCCACACTGTTCTGATCATTGAACTTGATACCACTATTTTAAGTATATAGTAGTCTCTACACCTATGCTTATTTATCATTATTTGTACCATCTATGTTTCAGAATCAATGTTATCCTCGACAAATGGATGTGATTAGATGTGATGTGACTGTTTTCCAGTGTAGCCTTCTGACGTTTTGCATAAATCTCATTACAGGAACATACAGGCAAACACAAGGACATACTGGTGGTAAGATGCATAATATATCTTATATAATACATACAGTATACACTTATATACCATACTTAGAAATATATCTAATAATCATCACATACTTCTGTGGTATATTTACTGAATTACTTTGGAAACATTTCACTGTACAGTAACAAACAAATAGAGTCAATAAGTGAATGAAATGTACAAAATTCAGTAGGGAGGTGAATAATGAAATCTTGACCCTCAAGAAAACCCTGTGGAAATAAATTAACTCCTGTTAAAACTGCACAAAACTGGCATATTCACTGTACTGTTTTGTGCATGCTTTGTCATCAGGGTTACATTAACCTTGGCATACAATTTCATTGCCTTTTTTTTTATTCTGAGATGCTTTTGAGAACTACTTTTTAATAAAAAAAAAGAGAGAGAGAGAAAAAAGATTCAAGCACAGCAAACGACAAGAAAAAAACAAGAAATCACTTCAGCCTGTCCTCCACAGATGTTTATTTCTAAAGAAGCTGCCAGAGTCTTGTTAAAGCCGCTGGCGGCCATCTGTCCTAGACCTTGTCACAATTCTTTCAGTTCAGGGTTCAGTCAATAGCATCTCATAAATTGGGTGAGGAATTGCCCATATAAAAATGAGGCTAGCAAACTTGACCTTCTGGTTGTAACTGGCCAGTATGCCACCGCACTCTATAGGAGATGAAGACTTTGTGAGGAGAGATGATCAGGTCTTGTTTACTGCTGGGTAAGGAGTCCAATCATTATTGAATTAAATATTGAATACTTTATTTCCAAAAGTTTTTTTCCCCCATATACTGTAGATACTGTAGAACCGTAATAGAAGATGCAAATATTAACCAATCCAGCAACTTCAAAAAACATTGTGCTTTAGCCAAGAAGCAAGCCTACTCCGTTGAAGGCAATGATGCTATCCACTGAACTACCAGTACCCTATTACCATAAAATATCACATGGAGACAGGAGAGAAAACCCCTCACTGCTCGCCAAGCGCCACTGTACAGTAGCAGGCAGCTCACTGCGTCGGGATTAGTGTGTGCTTCACCTCACTGTGTGCTGAGTGTGTTTCACTAATTTACGGATTGGGATAAATGCAGAGACCAAATTTCCCTCACGGGATCAAAAGAGTATATATACTTATACACACACACACACACAAACACACACACACAGGAGAGAAAACTACACACAGAGACACACACCTAGGCATGCGCACCCACAGAGACAAACACACACCAGCGCAGACCATTTGCAACACAAAACTCTAAGAAACAGACAGAAGGGCTATGTGAAAGATAGAAAAAGATAAAATAGATAGAAAGATTAACCAACACCGACAACATCACAGGTCGGACACATCTGGGCCAGATCAGGACCATAAGTGGGCCAGAACCACACAGTCCACAGTCAACCTTTATGAGAGCCCAGATAAGGTCAGACCCAATCGGCCACTGGCGTTGTTTTGTTATGAGTGGAACAATGTCTTATCAGTGCCAGGTTCCTGATTCACAAAAAGAACAATGTGAAAATGTTTGTTTGATATTAGATAAAATATATTAGACATACTGGAAAAGTGTGAAATGTTGGCTTTTAAAACTATCCTGGTTGTAGACAAGTACTTCAGAGCCAGTCAGTAAGCACCACCAGTCATCTTGTGCCTGAGGAGCTTGGGTTCATCTGAGGGCACCCAGCCGGGCTGAGCGAGGGCGTAAAGCTAGTTTGTCTGGGCGTCTTCTGTGCTCACAATCAATTCACCCAGTCACCACCCATACAGTTAAATGTGCTCTGCTCCCAATGTACCAGCTCCTTCTCAGTATCAATCCAACTCATTAGGAACAGCCTGAGAAAAACAAATTTATGGAAACACATGAACGCTCACACACACACGCACACACACACACACACACACACACACACACAATCATCTGACCAGCTGAGTGAGTCTGAATGACTGATAGAAGGTCTTTATTGGACAGATGTGTCTTACCATAGGTAAACAACACTGACTGGGTGGCAGCATACGGCCACATTTGACACTGGCATGTTTTAACTATAAAGCCCCCGGGAGGGGTGATGCCAGCTTGCTCCGTCTCAACATATGCCAACTGCTGAACCCCTGCCAGTTTATTTAGGGTGGGTAGTCTGGCCAGACTCCCGGAACATCACTTACTGCGAGGGACGCACCAGTTGGTGCCTATCCTTCGGGCAACACAGGATCGATCGAGTGTGTCCAGAAAGAGGGTGGTAAACGAGAAAGAGGGCGGTAAACAAGGAAATCGAAAAACTGCAGATCCATCAAGCCCGCCAGTTTTTTCCTCTCCCCAAAATGACAGTCGAGTAAAAACACTAGCCCACTCGTCCAGAGAGACAGAAACCTGTGTTTTACCCATTGCAGCCAAATACACAGCAAAAGTGTGAAGGATGTGTATAAATATCATGGCTTGTTGCTCATCTGGGTTGTATTTTTTTTTTAGCTGAAGGTCTATCCATCTGTCTGTGTGTGTGTGTGTGTGTGTGTGTGTGTGTGTGTGTGTGTGTGTGTGTGTGTGTGTGTGTGTGTGTGTGAGAGCTGAGTCAGAGTAACACATGCAAAGCTGCAGAAAGAGTGTCAGGCACTGATATACTCTCTAAATGTGTGGGTGGGTGTGTGTGTGTGCCAGGACAGCAAATCTGGAAGTAAACACACTTTAATAGACATGAGGGCGAGATTGCTCCATTAGCTTGTAATTACGGAGATTAATGTGCCATTAGTATGTGACCTGTTGCCTCTGGTCTGACAAATCTCTCACTCAGTTTAAATGTCAGCTCACGCTGTATAATCTCACGCCCCAAGTCTTTGATGCACACACACACGCACCACACACACACACACACGCACACACACACACACACACTAACTTTCTGTCTGTTTTCCTGTCTCACTCTTTTTCACTCTCTACCATTCCCATAAACACACACACACACACACATACATACACACACACACATTCACACCCTGTCTCTCACACACACATTCAAATTCAAACTCATACCCACCCACGCTGAAAGTGTCCCTTTGCGGCGTAGAGATAAGACTGTGCTTGGTTTTATGAGGGGCCATTTTGGTCCGGTGAATTGATGCACGCTGACAGGGACTTTTACATAAAATCAATGCGTGGGCCCCTGGAGACTGTCACAATGGCCTCCCAGGGGTCCCATGCACACGGCAAACAAGTAAGGAATAGACGAGTCGTTTGAACAGCCACCAGCAGTCCACACTGAGGAGTAGCAATGAATACAACTGAGGATTAAGGTGCACAGGAGAGAAAACCACACCCACGCACCAGCATAGACACACACATACACACACACACACACACACACACACACACACACACACACACACACACACACACACACAGAGCAGACAGTTTGCAACTGAGGATTAAGGTGCACAGGAGAGAAAACTACACACAGAGACACATACCTAGGCATGAACACCCACAGAGACACACACACACACACACACACACACCAGCACAGACACACACACACTGACGCACACACGCACACACACACACACCAGCACGGACACACACACTAACACACACACACATACACACACACACAGTGCTCGGCGCAGACAATTTTCAACTCACCGGCGCCTATTCTCGCCAATGACCCCATAACACGAGGAACGGGAGGCGTGACATGGCAAGACACATCAATTAATCGATCGATCACCCCACACACACACACACACACACATACCCCACCCCCATCCTCTTGTCTTCTCTCCATTCAAATGATCTCCGTGATGAATCATACATAAACACCTCCGATCTTGTTTTTTTCTTCTCAGCGAGTAATTCAGCTCTTCACTGTTCATTAACCATTGCTATGTCTCTCGGAGCAGAAAATTAAGATTTCTCTAGTACCAGCTCTATTGATTTATATGTTATTATCCAGACAATCCAGACAGAGTCTGAGATGTGTCTTGTGGTTGGAATAGCACAGACATGAGCAGTGAGTGAGAATCAGATGTCTATGACTTACTAGACATGAATTATTGGATGAATGGCCACTCCATGGCAAACTACTGCATAATACAGGGATGCTGTATTCTGTTGTATACTGGGTGTGAATGAGAGTGTATTGTGGGCTAAGGTACAGTGTATGTGATTGCAAATATGTGTGTGGGTGTGGGTGTGTGGGTGTGTGTGTGTGTGTCTGTGTCTGTGTGTCTGTGTCTGTGTGTGTGTGTGTGTGTGTGTGTGTGTGTGTGTGTGTGTGTGTGTGTGTGTGTGTGTGTGAGTGTGTGTGTCTGTCTGTGTCTGTGTGCGTGTCTGTGTGTCTATTCTTTGACTGACTGGGAGCCAGTGTAAAGTTCTGAGTAGGGGTGTGATGTGGTCTGACCTCTTGGCTTTCATAAGGACCCTTGCAGCTGAGAGAGCGAATGTGTGAGTGAGAGTGTGTGTGAAGGTTGAGAGATGCATTTTCATGGGGAGACAGGAGGCAGACTCTCAGCAGCCACCTCGGCAGCACATTTGATGAAGCTGTGAATATTTATGCAACTCAGTGGAAATAATGACCCAGAAGGGGACTGCCCAGTAAAAACCCAATAAGCTCAAGTAAATCTGTCATTGCAACACAGTCGGTGCTCTGTGTGTGTGTGTGTGTGTGTGTGTGTGTGTGTGTGTGTGTGTGTGTGTGTGTGTGCATGTGTACGCGTGTGTTTGTGTGTGTGTGTGTGTGTGTGTGTGTGTGTGTGTGTCTATGTGTGTGTGTGTGTGTCTATGTGTGTGTGTGTGTGTGTGTGTGTCTATGTGTGTGTGTGTTGTGTGTGTGTGTACGTTTGTTTCATGCACAGTAGCTGTTAGCACATTGGCAGTATTTCTCTGTCAGGTTTAGACATTTTTGTAGGATTTTTTCTCTGTAGTTGTTCAGGAAGTTGAGCTAACACCTGGGTATCAGCCGGCTCCTGGTGTGAATCTCCTCTTGGCTGGATGTCAAAATGTCAATCAGTAACAGATGCAACACCCCAAAAAGCTCTTCCAGACAGGAGACTGTAGACTTTGCCTGTAGAAGGCAAGCCCAGTTATATTTGGCAAAAAGAGAAGAGTGATTAATTGATTTGGTTTATCTATCCAAAGACATTTAAAAACTCCTCTGTCTAAGTCAAGTAAAATTGGACTTTGATTATACCTTTTGATACTTTATTAAACTCAGATAGTGTATATAACTCAGCCATCAAACCCATCACCCAGAGCATTCCTCCCCGGTGGAATGAGTGACAGCATCTGACCCACCCCGTTCCACACCTTAAACACACACAACCCCACCCCCTCCCAACATGCCCACCATACCATACCATACCACACACAACCCCACCCCCTCCCAACACGCCCACCATACCATACCATACCACACACAACCCCACCCCCTCCCAACATGCCCACCATACCATACCATACCACACACTAGTGTTTCCCATACATTGACTTATTTGTGGCGGCCCACCAAAATATCAACTTTGACCACTACACAATGATTTTGCATGTTGTAAATTAGATGGAATTCGTTCATTGTAGAGATATGTGCACCTTTGCGCAGCCTCCCCTTGTCTCTTAACAAACCTACATGCATGTTTAAAGAAAACATTAACAATCCTGCAATTGTTGTCATAAAAGTCCACTGGCTAAATTGTGCTTAAACCTGCATAACCACGCTGTGCTAATTTGTTAAAAAACAGTTAAATCTGCAAACCTATCACCACAAATAGAATTAAATTATGTGGGAAACACTGCACACACACAAACACAAATACACACACACACACACACACACAGGAGTCATCAACCAGCAGGGGTGCTAAAGGGTTGAGTCAGCCCGCAGGGCGCTCCACAAGCTCGGCGCTGTGTTGTTCTCTTCCAGGAAAGGCCATCGCCAACAGCCCTCAGCTCTCAGCCTCAGATCCTGCTCCTGCTCCTGCTCCTGCACCTGGCATAATCCCTGATGCCATCTCCATGCCAGCTCTCATGTCTGTCAGGTTAACTCAGTTCAGCGCTAGGGTTTAAAGTGTTTACTCTTCCTGTGACTTTGAGAAAGGCTGGAAGTGTGGAAATGAAGGTAAAAGATCCACTCTTATACTCATTGTATCATCCTGTCACCTCAGTAAACATAGACTTTATTAAAGCTGGTGATGTAGGACAGATGTCTAGTCTAATCTTGTCACTTCTGACGCTAGATGCAGACCTACACAGATTATCTCCATGGACACAAAGATATACTGTCAAATAGACATTTAACTCTCAATCTAAGGTCTTTGAGGGCGGAGGTGGTGTTTCCAGACATTGTTTTGCCTAACCAAACCGGATTAATTCAAGGCTAACACTCCTCTAATCTATTCCAGTCTGTTCTATACAACATTAGGAGGTCCTAGGGCCAGTTGAAGTGTCTAGAGGTGGTGATTTGACTTGTTGCTGAGAAGACCTTAGATTGGATCAGGTGGAAATGCCTATTCTTCACTGACCAAAAGTATGGCCTTTGAATTTATGGCCTCGATCAAATTGTTCCTTTATTCCCCCCTTGCAGCTGTTAGTGTAAGGGTCTTGTCTTAGTTCTGTTTCCCTGTCTGTATGTTGTTGTGTTCCATCGTGTCTGCTCCACATATTGCTTCCTGTTACCTTTGTTTACTTCCTGTGTCCTGTTCCATGTGTTCCTTTGTTTATCCCTGCCATGTGCTTCTGTTCATTATTCCTGTCTCTGCCCCTAACCTGATTTGAGTTCTTTTTCCTGATCATCATTCAGTGTCAGGGGCAGGGATGCCCCCTCTTGTTTGCACTGGCCACTGATCTCCTACAGATAGCGCTGCGACTCTGTAAAGACTTTAAAAGTGTACATTGGGGTGCCCCAAGGTCTCTCTTTACACAGATGGTCTGCTCCTGTTTACATTTACAAAGTAACAAACTTCTTTCCCCCCTAAATTTCCTTCCTTCCTCCTTCCAGAGATGACCTCAGATACATGGATATGGAGGTTGCTTGCTCTCTCCAAACAGCTTTAAAAACCTTCACTGCAGCATAAGTGTAAACTGGATCGGAATCGCTGGGACCAATCTCCGTTATGATGCGCAGGGTGCATCAACCTAATTAAAATGATACTGTGGCCAAAGTTTTTTTTTTACGTCTCCTCCAAAATATCCCTATACTAATTAAAAATTCATTTCAAAACACTAAATTAAAGTATTATTCATTTCATATGTGGTGAATAAATGTAGTTGGATTAGCAAGACCCATCTCCAAACACCGTTCTGGAGGTCTGGCTTTGCCTATTTTACTCCCTTATTACAAAATCCTAAGGTTCACTGGTCTGAAGACATACAAATTGTAGGAGAGGCAGACTTCAGCTGGTGTTCTCACCATATGCCAACACAACCAGTGCTCTTGAGTTTTTTTTAGCCTGAAAAGACATTTTAGACAAATTCTATTCTCTTATTTCTGCTATCTTTCCAACTGCTGTTCACATGGAAGCCTTCAAAGCTCTCGTTTGAAAATGTGTTACCAAGATCCTATTGTACCCTCTCTTATTAATATCCATTGCCATTGAGCTCATTAGAAACATCAATCCACACATTGAGATCTTAGGAGTAGTTGTAAGAGATGGTTTTAGGAGACAATCATAAAGAAGAATGAAGAAAACTAATGCATTCCCATGTATAGCATGCCCCCATGTACCTCATAGCTGAAGAATCTTTGCAAAATCAATGTATAAACATCAGTTAATAGTAGGATTAGTTACAGTACTGCTCAATTACGTTAAAATTACATGCTTTCTTGTCGCACTACTTGCAGTCTAAGTGAGGCTTTAGACTGCTAAACATGGCTTAATACAACTGAGAATGGTGCACTGAGTTCATTTGACTAAAGCTAGATTGGCAAAGATTTATCCGAATATTGAGCCATCCTGCCCTCAACGTAGAGGTCAGGGAGCAGTACAAAGACCCATAAGCCTGTAGAGAGTTTCTTCTGGGTCTACTTCACGCAAGACAATCAGTTTTTAATTTGCTGTGAACAACTCACTTTTCCATGTTAGTTTTGCATCCATGCCAGGTGAGAATTGAAACTGAACCCGTTGTGCCTGGCGAGCACAGATGCTGAGATCTCAAAAGTGGCCTATTGTGAAAGAGTTTTATTTAGATAAATGACTGAGCCCCAACCGTGTTCAAGCAGCTATAAATATAATATATATAATAAGGCAGTGCAGAGTGGGGAGCTTGTGGCATGTATGAATGCAATGTGAAGGTAACATGATTACGATAGAATGGAATGCATGAGACATCAATTTGGTGCTGGATGGAAATTCTGCTTTTATGTGCTAGTAAATCAAATGCACAATTCAATTCCGTTTTATTTAATTATTTTGCACCATTAACAACATGGCCTGAACCCCCTAGAGCATGTATACAACCCACTAGGGTTCATCAACCCACAAGTGCAAAGGATTGTGGTAATAGTAAGAATTACTACCTGACAGGAAATGTAGTTCATATTGTTAATTTAATATAAACTATTAACTTTGGATGATGGGCAAATGGTAAAGTCACTAAATGAGCAAAGTGTCTTGTGTATAAACTAAAGCTATTGCGTGGCATGTGATGTTGGGACCTTGCTCATGTTGTTAAATTAGTAAATAGATTTGGCCACTTTGCCTGCCATTTGAATTAGGGCCTTTGTGGGCCAGGATAGCCTGCAAATCACACCACTGGGCACTGTAAGTAAGGTGAAAGCCATCAAAAGAAAAATAGCTAAAGTAAAGAGAGGCTTCACTACAGTAACTTTCAGGTGCTCTCAAGAAACGTGGGGACAATGGAGTTTTCTCAAACCTCTATTTGCATACGGCCTCCTCGGTCCTCCAGCTCGTGCCCTGGAAATCGTTCGAAGCCCGACGTCATCGAGGTCATCCCATTCATCTAGTTGCAACCAGAGGAGAGGAGGCAAGACCGAGAAGAGAGGAGGGAGGGCCCGATACCCGAGGAAACACAAGAGTACCCTACGGGACGTGAAAGCCGTGCACCTGGTGTCTCCGCTGTCTGTCTTTGATTTAATTATTAATTGAGTTGATCTTAACTTTGTTTGATTTGTTTTGTTTTGTCCTGTCAAATGATACAGTTCCTTGTTTGTTTGTCAAAGGTTTAATAATAAAAAAAGAAAAGAAAAGGGAAAAAAAGAAAATCTGTGGGTCACAGACGCTTTGTCCATATTTTTTACAGTCAAAAAAGAAACAAGAATACCATGTGGAAGCATTTCCAGCATTTCCTCCATCCTCCTATCGTTCCTTCCTCGTTTCCTTCAGAAAATTAATTAGAAGGAGGGGCTAGGACCCGAGGGAGGAAGAAAGGAAGGATAGACAAAAAGACAGATGAGAAAACCCCAATGTTACATTGGAATCAGCATGAAGTACATAATTGGACACAGAGCTTAATTTCTGACTGGAGTTGATGGTGTGATCCTTGAGACCATTAGCAATAGAGAAAGTTAATAACATTTGTACAGACTAGCTAGACACCCAGCCAGTATTTTGATTCTGCCAGTGGCGATCAAGCAACCACCTAGCAGCTTATGTGTTTAATCACAAGAGAGTGTTTAGACAGGAGGTTAGTGTTATGCAAGTGCTTCTCCTGAAAGGTACTTACTGACAGCTAGACGCTAATGAGCTAAAAGCTAAAGGTTGGCTTTTCACAGCCTCCTAAGGGGTGGAAGCGAGGTTACTCATGACAGATGCTCTGACCTCTAAAAGATGCAGACGGTGATTCTGTTTTATTTTGATATTTGAGCTCAACATCCCCTCAAATCACACACCTTCTGAAACACCATGATATTTGTTTGTGGCTCTGTTGGGGTCTCGGTGCTTGTTATTATGCCTATTTGCAGAAGCACAACTGTGTACAAATGCAGTGTTTTGTTTTCTTTGTTTTGTTTGATTTTTCACACACTTTCGAGGCAATTAACGAAAGAAGCTGGAATTGGAATTAGAATTACAATCATAGACAGCACCGTTAGGTACTCCACATCTATCACCACCCTAACACTTCTCTTCTCTTTCTGTACTCTCTCTTATCTCCCTGTATTATTTCAGATATTGTTCCTGTCCTGATTTCACATTTTTTGATGAGAACTTTTAGAAGCAAATACACATGCTCTCTCCTAGAGAGACCTGGGGGAAGTTAATTTCAATCTGCAACAACGTGATCCTTGGCTTGTTCGCTCTCATATCAAAAGGGCATGTCTCTCAAATATTCAGGCACATTAGCAGAGTCTTCCTGTGAATGTAATATGCCCAATTTACTGTTGTATTGTGATGCTTCCTACATGCCAGGGAGAGACAAATGGGAAATGAACTGTGCAAATGAAACTTCATCCAGAGGCCTGGTCTGTTTCTAAAAGACTGCAGCTGTCTTCCCGATACATCCCCTCAGCTCTCCTATTACTCCCAAAATGCCATCCCCACGTCTGTTTGTAACAGCTTGTGACTTGAGCAAGTTAACTTTGCAGAGACGCGTCAGCTTTGATTCATTAAAGTTCCAGCCATCGCTCCCTATGGTTTATCACGCAGAACTTTTGTGCTGCAGTGTGCCGCTCCTTAATCTGCGACCATATTTACGGTAAAGGACAAGTTTTGTAGGTGAACGCCAGTACTGTCTTGTTCTCTCTCCTCAACTCTGCAGGCAGAGCAATAAACACATCCTAATTAAATCTATGCTTGTAAATGCAGCCTGGCCTCAAAAAGAGCCTCCAAATCGTTATATCTTTCCCCTTTCAATCCTGTCAACAAGCGTATTAATGGTCTCTGAAGGTCTCTTTTTTTAAGTTTCAGTTAATGTGCAATTATTCCAAAGGAGCTAATGCATGTAAATGTGCAATTGTGGACAGAGAACAAAAGCACTCATTGGCAAAGTGTAGGAATTTGGGTTGAAAGTGATCAAGTCAAAGCTTCTGCAGGAGACTGTTTCAGGTCCTTTCTTCAGAGGCAAAAACTGAAAAGAAAAGAAATTTCAATGTCTTTTAAGTTTGCCTTTAAAAGTAACGCTAATTAGAGTTTGGAGCCCTAACATTAAGCATCCAGGAGATCAAATAGTGCAGAAATTCTTCTCTGTTAAATTACACTGAATAAAGCTGCCAGACTCATACAGCCAATGAAGGTGCAGCTATGGCAATGCTTACCCCACATCCAAATTTAGAATCTTCACTTTTTCACTTCACTTGACCTAAGGGGGAAATCATTCTCACTGCAGTGCAAACAAATAACAACTAAAATACATTCTTGAATTGATACGGTATAAATATCATACAAAATGTAAAACTTCAAATGCTAAATCAAACACTCATGAGAGCATATATACAGACTTGTTGTTGCTAGAGCCCTTGGATGTTAAGACCCACTAAAAAGGGAAAAATACTAATATAATTTCGGGTGGAAAGCTAATGTGCACCCAGATCTCTTTTCAGAGCGATGACAGTAGTAGCTAAGAGAGTGGCCATTAGTCTCCATTCCTTTATGTTCCACGCTGTACAAAGTAAAAGCTCAGTGATTTGAGATGACATTAGTATATTTCCATTTTGCCCAAAGCAACAGAGAAAAAGGCACGAACCCTCTTGGAAGACATGAAAACATGAAAATTAAGGCCATTCTTTCATCTACAGTATGCATGTGCAAATTCAATGCAATGTATTCAGTAAGTTTACTTTAATCTTTTGCAGTAAGTCTATCCTCTTTGTGTTTGAGAATGTTTTGCAGTTGTTTCCATTTTTTTGTGTGTTGCTTGTACTTTTGTGCTTCTGTGTTGCTTTGCGCCTGTTCTATGCTGTAAGCATGTGGACATCTCCGTACCATACAAGCAGTCTCTCAAGGTACAGATAATTGCTCCCCTGCAGCGCCATTTTTTATTTTCCTTCATGCTGTGAAAGAAATTCACTCATCAGGCTTTACAGTCTTCCCTACAGCTCTCTCTGTCTCTCTATCTCTCTCTGTCTCTCTCTCTTTCTCTCTCTCTCTCTCTCTCTCTCTCTCTCTCTCTCTCTCTCTCTCTCTCTCTCTCTCTCTCTCTCTCTCTCTCTCTACCCTTTCACGCTGTCCTGGTCTGACTGGCCTGTTGCTTTCCTCTTCAGTATTTTTTTTTTCTCTTTCTTTCTCTCTCTTTTTCTCTCAGTCTCTCCCTCTCTCTCTTTGTTGTTCACGCTGTCCTGGTCTGACTGCCCTATTGCTTTGCTTTCGAGCTATTTCTCTCTCCTTCCCTCCCTCCCTCTCTCTCTCTCTCTCTTGTTCTCCCTCTTGTTCCACGCTGCCCAGCTGCGTGAAAGGAGACATCTGAAGGCGGCGTGTCTTCCTGGGCGATGCGCTTGCCGTCGGCCGGACATGCGAGGCATAAAACTGCTCAGCGAGGCTTGTGAAAGATGATTGTGGGATCAGGAGTAAATCTGCCTCGCAGGGCTCCCCTGGGAGACTGATGTTGGCCGAGTGAGCGTGTGAGTGAGCGAGCGTGTGTGCAACTGCCGAGGCACTCATAAAACGAAAGAAAGTGCTTGCACTTTCTCTCTTTCTCTCACGCTCTGTGGCATCATTCCCTCGCTCTCTCTCAGCCCTCTCCATCTGTCTTTCTCTCTCATTATTGCTTTCGATCTCTCTCCCTGTCTCTCCTTGCACGCTTCTCTCTTTTCATCCTTCTCTTTCTCTCTCCTGCTCTCTCTTCCACCTTTTCACTTTTCATCTCTCTTTATTTCTCTCTCCCCATCTCTCTCTCTCTCTCTTTATTTCTCTCTCCCCATCTCTCTCTCTCTCTCTTTATTTCTCTCTCCCCATCTCTCTCTCTCTCTCTCTCTTTCTTTCTCTCCCTTTCTCCGTCTGTCACCAGCATTGTCGATGTGCAGCGAATGAGAATGGGGAATGTGCTCGCTTACCTGTGACTGGTGGCTGTGGAATAGAAATCTGTGAATCTACCCAGTAGACATCAGCGCACAGTAACACATTACAACACAACAAACCCATTTCAGAAGGCCATCGTATATCATACCATACTGACATAGTCCTATTACACAGAGAGAGGCATCTTGCAGCAACATATGTCAGAAGGAGGCACAGCAAGTTGCTAGTGCAGGGAGAACTGACTATGGTCAGAGACACTATCTTTGAAAACAATATCATAAATATTCAATATATAAATCTACGAACAGAAAATCATTTTAACTTCCTGGGCATATCTTGCTTTCCATTTGTTTTCAACTACAGGTTCATACGTGCTCTTCCTGAACACTGCTGTGCCCGGAGACCAAAGTAAAACATGAGGCTACAACCCTGTACACAAATATACATTTTATCTAGAGAAGTGTTTATGCAGTTTTACAACAGTAATATGTCCCAAATTTAGTGTATGGTTTTGCCAAAGTGAGCCTATAAATATAGACCATATTTTTCCATTTCATATCATATTGCAAACTCCACAAATAACCACACTCCAGAGCCCAAAGATAGAGTCTACACTTATTTGGAACACAATGAATCTAAACACAAACAGAAAATACACTGGTGTTGAGATGTAAATGCACGTTTGGGTAACACTTTATAATAACTACACACAATACATCATTTATTAAGCCTTTGTTACTTATTAGTTAATGGTTTGTTCATCATTAGTAATTTCCTGTTCATACATAATTTATCATCAGTAAAGCATTTGTTCACACATTTATAAATGGTTTGTTCATAGTAAATAAGCCTATCCAAAAAATATGTTTGTAAGTACATGATATATACTTAATCGGGTTGACTACTTTTGCAAACTATTACAAAATGCTTTGTTCATCATTTGTAAACCATTGTTCCTATGTTAATTCTCATAAATAAAGTATTTGTACACACAGTTATAATGGTTTGTTCATAGTAAATAAATTACTTAATCAAAATCATATTATTGCATAATTTATTAAGTATCAACAATAATGTATAAACATATTTTAGATATAGGCTTATTTACTATGAACAAACTATTTATAACTGTGTGAACAAATGCTTTACTGATTACTAATTACTAATGATGAACAAACCATAAACTAATAAGTAACAAAGGCTTAATAAATGATGAATTGTGTGTAGTTATTATAAAGTGTTACCCAGGTTTGTTTATGCATGTTAGCCCCACTGAGGGAGAAGTAAACCTCTCTTTTTGTTTGGTTCCACCTGTGCCCACCCACAGGTTCTCACTGTCTGTTTCGAGCCTCCGCAGTTCTGACTCAACGCACCCCTCCATAAACTCATCAAGCGAGAACAAACCAGGTTGTCAGAGAGGCCCCACTGTGGCATGGAACGACAACACAAATTGAAAATCAAAGCGCCTTCCAAAGTCTAAGAGCTATTATTCTGGCAATGTTCTTCTATTTATATATCATTGAGAGGATTTAATCTACTGTGCAAACTAACTGTGCAGCACACATATTGCAATTTGGCAAAGGTGCCACAAGCAATGAAATGATATTGACGATGTGCAGCCCTAAAAGTAGACTATTGTCATTGTCGTTAAAACAAATCTGTCCAGCTGCTTTGGGAACATGTCCTTTGCAAGAAGTACTTCTGGGACAGAAGATGTCACCAGTCGAGACCTCGGACTGAGACACGTCAATCAATGTGAGCCCTGGGAGTGCCGTTATCAGTCAAGGTTGTCTGATTGTGTCAGCCTTAACACTCACGCACAGCGTTTAGAGTCATCAGTGATGGCCTCAGTGGCCACAGGTCTCCCCTCGCTGTACAAAATGAGAGATTGATGTGGTGCGCCCTTGCCTTTTTACTGAGCAGCTTGCTGGACTGAGCCGGTGCAATCATATGGTTTATTGTCCTGTTGCGAGACCCTGACAAATCGAGTCGGGGGGGTAGACTGCCATCACTGTTCTCTCTGCTCCAGTAAACACTCATCTCTTATGACCTGCAGAGAGAGAGAGAGAAGACTGAATTGGCAAGTCAGGAGGTTTATGGAAAGAGGGCGTGGGATGAGAGGAGAGGGAGAGGTGGAGATGCAAAGGAGGTGAGTATGGCATGGGGAGAGAGAAGAGGGGAGAGGAGGAGGAGAGGAGAGGAGGAAAAGGTAGGTATGGGGGGAGAGAGAGGGTAGGAAGAAAGCATAGCAAAACATGCAGTAGAGGGGGATGAGAGAGGAGGAGGAGGGGGGGAAGAGTGAGGAGGAGGAGGGGGGTATAAGGGGAGAGGAGATGAGTATGGTGAGTGGGGAGAGGGGGTGGGTATGGAAGGAGGAGAGAGTGGAGGGGAAGGAGGGTAGGAAGTGAGTTTGGGAGGAGGAAAGGAAGGGATAGAGAGGGGTAAGGGAGTGAAAATGGGAACAGCGCTGTCATGAACTGATGTTGTTTGAGTCCCGTAAATCCCCTTAAAAAGTGCTGTTGCCACTTCAGCACTTGAGCCCTCTTTTATCTTAGAGCATATTCTGCCTATAAGCCGACTTCATGTTTATACTACCATCTTGCCGTCACTGGCAGTTAATGCTAGTTTGCTGCAACCATGAACTACTTTGGGTTGTGTAACTGTCTTGTTTGCCGACCTCTGTTTATCGGGTTCTTAGCACACAAGTAAACAACTCTCTCTCTCTCTCTCTCTCTCTCTCTCTCTCTCTCTCTCTCCCTCTCACTCTCTCTCCCTCTGTCTTTGTAGTGCTCCTACATTTAAATTTCATATTTTCCGCTTTTCTAAAAAAAAAATTTTTTTTAAAAAACATCCACCGTATCAGAGCACAGGAACTTATTTGGTGAGAGTGCAGTTTGCCCTCATAGCATAGACAGAACATAAATGTGATTTAGAAAGGGATGACTCGGCATTTTGTTGATTTACTATAATGCCGTAATATATTTTTAATCCATGACTCCAATAACGCTTCAAGGATGGGTTTTCTGATGACATGGACGGATTTTACTTCTTCACCAGACACATACACATACACACACACTCATAGTTAGGCACACACACAAATACACACACACTCACACACATGCACACACACACGTATATTCTGAAACAGGAAGGGAGAGAGAGAGAGAGATAAAGAGAGAGATGCACTGCAGCCTGACACTGCACACTAAAAATAAATCACATCACTCATTCTGTGGTGTATTGGTGTGTTTGGATAAAAGCTCCTCCTGAGATGACGGGTTGACTGATCAGCTCGCTGCTGTGTAACAGGCACACTCCATGAAGTTCTCTCTTCTTCCGCTGCTGAGAACTCGTATCCTTCCTACACACACACACACACACACACACACACAAACACAAACACACACACACACACACACACACACACACACACACACACACACTCACACACACACACACACACACACACACACACACACAGAGAAAACTATGAGATGCTCCAGCTGGGACTGACAATCCATCACACCCAACAAGTCAGTCAAATGGTACAAAAGTTAGACTCCTGTTTCAAAAACGAGTTGTCTGTCTATGATAGGAGACCAGCATCCCATGCATCTGGCTCTTAACGGTCTTGGTGATGGATTGACAGTTCAGGGGTACAGTCGGCCTATGTGTCTTTTTTTCGTCCCCCTTGATGGACATCTGACGCTGACGCTCAGGAGAGCAATTTTCAGCATGAAAAGTCGATGCCGCGTGGCTTCAGAAAGCATCCTGTCCATGAGAGAGTCAGAATGTGCATATACGAACACCTCGCAGCCTTGTGTGACAGAATTCGCCTCGACTTCAAAAGTATCCTCTCCAACAATGCGACAATGTGAATGATAGCGTCAACACTGGCCTTTTAAATGGTTTCGCACTTCCCCATGTGGCCTGTGAGTGACCTGGGGTCATGCTGAAGGTTAGCCCCCTTCAGCCAGGTGTCAGGTGAGGCCCTTAAGCAGGGCTGGTGATCAAAAGCAGCTCTGAATGGGGCTTCGTCACGGCATGAAAGCTTTCCTGGGATCAAAAAAAAAGGATCCTACAGGAACAATGGGATGAGTCTCTTCATCCTTTCATGCTGTTCATGAGCCCAGCAAGATGCATCCACATGCACACACACACACACACACACACACACACACACACACAGACTTGGGCACACATATACATGCACATGCAAACACACACACCAGTGCACCGATGCATACACAATGCACCAATGCATACACACTCACACACACACACATACTGTACACACAGTCTTACACACACACACACACACAGTCTCACACACACACCCACACCAGTGGCATAAACATCATGATCCCTGCTGACACCAATCTGGCAACCACGGGTATGAGATTTCTTTTGCATCACTTCCCTGAGCAGAGGCCTGCGTACCTCCCGCACATGTGCACCTCCCAGTATATAGGGAGGCCCACACCAGCCTAACGAGGCAATCATAATTGTCCCTGGTGTTTCAATGCTGTCATTACCGTTGCAATGTGATGCAATTGGTCGCCATCCCGCTGTTAAGTTGCAGGGCTCAGAACAAATCAATTACAGTGTGTCGAAGCTAAGGGGCGGCTGTTTTCACAAAGCACAACAAACGTGTATCTGAGAGTGTGGTATCTCTTTATTGTATGGCAGCACGGCAAAAAAGGCCCTCATCATTCATTCCCAGTGTCTCAGCACATTACTGTGTTTCTAAAGAAGTGGTCTCCAACAGGTAGTGCTCCAAAAGGTTCAATGAACATTTTCATAAATCTGATAACACAGACACTTGGTATACCTGTTAAAATTTCTATCAAATCAAATTCAGTCTACAAATAGAGAAGGTAAAGGTGTTGAAAAGAGCCTTAAAATGCATAAGAAGTGTATTCAGCTAATGAGTGTAGATCTGTTATGTGAATACATATTACTACTAATATAAAATAGTAGCTCTCGGACAAAAGCAACAGGAAAAAAGGTTTGAGACCCCTGGTTTAAAGTAACTGTCAGATTTGGTATAGTTTGTAATTCTTTAGATAGACAGGTATATGTTGTTTTCCCCCATAAATGATGTAACACAGAATCCTGCTGTTCCCTCAGAAGTCTCCTACCTGGTTTGTTTTGGACCTGTAGTGCTACCCATGAGAAATAACACACTTTTATCACCAGCAGGGAAATGTAGATCAATATGGATCATACTGTAATGAGGGGAAGGGCTTCTCTCACTGAAGGTAATAACACATTGGATTTACTTCATTTTAATGTGTACATCGGTTGCACACAAATGAAATGTCTTAAATTAATGTAGCATCATTCTTTTAGTTTACAAAACTGATTCATACCATAATTACTCAATTTGACTACTACCTTGAATACTATTTCCAATGATTTTTTGTCAATTACATTTGAATAAAATACACATGTTTTTTCAACATGACTGTGTAATACAAGTTGTAACATACTGACTGAAAACAGGCATTCAGATGTTGCAGTTTACATTGCTGCATCAATGATCATTGTAGATTGGGTGGAACCACGGATATCTTGTGCAAGCTCAATACCTAACGCACTCATGGTGGAAATAAACCATGGTTCATCTCAAAGCATAACATAACATACAACCCGGCTCCAAGATTCTACTGGTCTCTAAGCATAACTTTCATTAAGAAAACCCATGAGAAAACTTTAGGCAACACTGATAGCTGCGTGATTTTCTCAGTGTTCTTGCAAAGGTTTATGGGAACACAATGAAGTGGTGGCACAAGGTGGAGGCTTATGGAAAGAGGACGCGGTGGGATGATAGGAGAGGGAGAGGTGGAGATGCAAAGGAGGTGAGTATGGCATGGGCAGAGAGAAGAGGGGAGAGGAGGAGGAGAGGAGAGGAGGAAAAGGGAAAAGGTAGGTATGGGGGGAAAGAGAGGGTAGGAAGAAAGCATATGGCACAATGTGATCATGGGTTCAGTACTTACTAAACATTCATCTTACATGATTCTGTTGGATAAATTCATTGCTGTGGCAAAATATGTTAGTTTAACGTATAAAGAGAAACATGAGTTTGTGTGATTCCATGTTTTGTGGTTTAAAAACGAACAAACCCTCTTTTCCTTTTTTGGCAGTGTATGCACTTACACAATTCAATCAGATAACTGGAACGCTCAATTGGAACGCTTGAACATGAGGTTGTGTGTCATTCAAAACTAGACTGCTTTATGCAATTGTAACATAACATGGTTTGATAATGTGGACAGCCCTGACTTTCCCTTTTTTACAGTGTGATAGTCATGTTTTTTTGCATATATCATGCGACATCAGCAAGCATAATATCTAATTATTAACAATCAATCTCTTTTATTTCAATACTGAATGATCGGTCATGCAAAATGTATGACTGTATCATACGGCTGGCGGTAAGAATGTGTTAGCAGGCTGACATTCATCCACAGTGAACCACGCTTCAGCAGTCGTGATGAGATCGTGAGATTAACCTGACACGCCACTCATTAGGTTCCCTGGACAGCAACGGCTAACGGCTCTGTGCATGAATGTCGATGTTTAACGGAGCGGAATGGATGACCATACACATCAACCCACACACATTTCAAAAGTCAATGAGCTGAGGGCTGATTCCATACGTGTTGGAAATGTAAAATTTTAATTAGCTTGAGACTTTTTTTTCATTGCTATCTGTGATGGGGGGAGGATGAGATCGATATGAGTGTAAATTACCGACAGCTACACGGGAACTAGAAGTGCTGTCATTTGCAGATTCTGATAACCAGCCCCTGCTGTACATTAGCGGGTTGATCTCTTCAAATAGGGCGACCTGAGATGGGGCGACCATAGTGTCGGCCATCATGATCATAAAACAAAGCAAACAGGAGGGAGCCAATCTCATCATTAAGGGAGAGCCTTTTTAATGCCTGCCCTGTCAGCATATACTCTAAGCCAGACGATAGCTTTGTTAACATACAGGCTGCACACACTGTAAAAAAGGAAAACGACATGTGGTATCTCCATATCACATGTACTATAACAGTGGTGGAAGTGACAGGTAGAGAAGTCATGCAACAACAGGAAGGTTGCTAGTTTGAGCTCGCTCTCCCCTGGACCTGTGGATATGTCCTTGAGTGAGACACTGAGCCTCACACAGGTCCAGATGCGATGTGTAGGTTGGAGCCCTCACATGGCAGCCTTCGCCGCATGGCGTGTGAATGTGGTGAATGTGAGCCATAAATCTGTAAAGCCCCTTTGAGTGCTCGTAGGAGTAGGAAAACGGCATATAAATGCAGTCCATGCAGTCCATTTACCATTCGCCTCCGTAGGATTCCCTCTGTATGGTACAGCCCTGAACTCGTGGGTGCAAACCCCTGTAATTACTACTTTGTTCCTGCCTCCTTTATATAATAACATAGGAACTCTCAGAGGTAGTAAACAGGAAGATAACCTGAAGTGCAATGTGCTGCACGTCAATCAATAATAGAGAATAACACAGCAAAGAGAAAACACAGCATCCTCCCTACACAACTGTAAGTGTACAAGCATTACACACAACACTGAGAACAAGTTCATACTCTGCGCAGCACCGTTTCAACCCCTAGCAAAATTACTATTCTGGAGGGATGGCATTCAGTCATGGAAACAGACAGACATACACAGAGAATTTGATTGGTTTTAAACAAAAAAAACGTCCCTGGTCGGCAGGCAATGGTGGTGAAGCAGACTCAGAGCAGTTTGTGTAATTTACTGTAGGCTACAGGAGATGGTCCATCCATCAGGTAAGCTCTCCAGCCCTTTCATCACAAACATAAGATTGCCAACTTTTGTGCCATTACATCAGTCTAATACCCTGCCTTCAGCCGAGGCTAAGGTCCCCTCCCCTCACTTCACCTGAGGTGATTCTGATGATTACACGAGTTTCTTCCCATGTGATGCTCAAGCCAGTGCCCAGTCCTGTGGCACTCACAAGGCCAATTCAATCATATATGGGTGAATGCAATGACCAGTCAGCCATTTAGAGACCAGCTCCTCCTACCAGTTACAGTTCACAGGTACAACTCCATTAAGGCTCTACCTACCTCATCAAAAAACATTATTACATCATTTTCAAAGTCTTGGTTAAACGCTGAGTATGTAAGCCCTCAATTGCTTATTATATACCTGATTATATACCTGAAATGCTATATTTCCTGTTACTTGCACCTGATATAGACCGCATGAGACAGTGTTGTATGCAAATTGAATAAAACAAAACCATGTCAGATTGTGTTTCAATCAGAAAGAATAAAAAATAAAGAAAAGAAAGTGTTCCCATGACTATCCTTCTGAGTGTATTAATCTCATAGCAGGATACTTTTTGCAAAATCAATGTATAGACTTTGGCTAATAGGTGGGAATTGCAGTAAATGCTTTATAAATATGCTGGATCTCCTGTGTTTGTCATATTAAATATGGATAACTTAATATGATAACATCTGCTTTGTGCTTCAGTGTTTGATGATACTATCTGCTAATCGATAGTTCAATCACATCTAGTACATCGATAAATAAGACCACATTAATATGGTTTTAATGCTTAATTAAGAGAAAATAACTAGTGCACTTCCATAAATAGAATAAAGGATTTATGATCATAATTTCATTTTCTTCTGAAAGCGCTGAGCAAACTGAATAAATAATCATATATATGAAAACTGTATCTGGAGAAAGGCCCATTTTTTCTATCACTTTGAATTATGATTGTTCATAAAGTTGATAAGCATTTCCTGTCTGGAAATATTAGATATATTCTGAATTATCTTAATTAAAAACTTTGTTTAACATGCACAAAAGAAACAGAAACCTGCAGAGTTGGAATAAAATTAAGCAAAGCAGGAAGATTTATTAAACACTTTGTACACCACTGTTTCTCATAAAAATGAAATAACCTACTGGAATGCCCTGATAAGACTTTGCACAACCAGAATATGTGCACAAGTACATTTTAAATGTAAAGATTTGTATTGTTCTAGCTTCTGTGTTATTTAATGCTTATATTTTAATTTGTCACAAATTAAACACATTTATAATCTAATTCCAATCGATAGTCTCATAATAATAATGTCTGACCAGTTATCAGCCCATTTGCAATGCAACGATTGTGACATTTGGTGACATTTGATTCCAATTGCACATGCGAACAGCGCTGCATGATTTCCCTATAGTAGCAGTTGATTCTGTTCAAAAGACCTTCCTGAAAAAATAAATGACTGAAACACATTGCAGAAGCCATTTCCTCTCTCTACCTCTCTCTCTCTCCTTCTCTTTCTTTCTCTCTCTCTCTGTACAGAACAGCTGCTTTAGACTGGCACCCAGACTGAGTCCATTATTTTCTGGCCTTGCTGCCCACTGGTGATTGCATCATCAACATGGCCGGAGGTACCCCAGAGTCCACTGTTATCTCGGCAACATCCACACCAGCCCCAGAAAGGCACTAATGGACGAGGAAGGTGTGCTCCCCTGGAAGAGATTCCTCCTCAGTCCACTGCTGGTCTGGGTATGAGTGACATAGGCTATTAACTGAAATGAAGTGAGGGCACTATTACCCCTTCCCATTCCATCAGCCTCAAAAGCCCTTACCCCACCCACTCACCCATCATCTACTATGGCCTGAGTAGTGAGATAATGCTCTCTGGGTCTCTGTGTTCGGGAACATCTACTCATTCAACATATATGGGGTGCACCATATAGTGAATAACCACAGTGCACTGCGTAGAGTATGAGTGGTTGTTCTGAACACAAAGGAGGTCTCTGTTTACCAAAATGACTTCCTTTTCCAGAGCCACTTCAGCTGTTGTTTACGTACCTATACCTCAGGTAAACTTCCCAACACAATAACAGCAGCCACTCCGACACCGACTGTTCCTGAAATAGCTCCAGTCCTTTCTGATCAGGCCCCAAATAGAGTCCACACTCAGCTACTCGCTGAGACTGCAGCTCCTGTGCTGTGTTTCATCCCTATAGCTCAGCATCTAAATAAAAGAACAAAGCCAGGAGACCAGCTCAGCCAGCCCACAGATAATGAATGAGAGGGGGACACAGTCATCCTCGTCACCACCACACTGCAGAGAGCCACACTTGTGTGGCTGGTGTCACAGGAGACAAATTATCCCTCCCTCGAGGCAGGGTGTTGGGGGGGTGGTTGCTAAATCGATTCGACACATCCTCCAGGAGAGAACCCCAACCTGGTGCAGACACGTGGCACTGATTACAGGTAATGGTTTCGAAATGAGTTCTCTCCATTCCCTCTTAATAAGCGGACACAGATGCGCCCGGGCGCTCGGCAAAAAAACAAAGCCAGGTGATCGGATCAATTTGTGATTACGGTGCCCGTTAGTGATTAGTGGGAGAAATTCTCTAGTGCACCCGGCACCGACACGAGACAGATGCCGCAACTGCTGGTCGAATCTCAGGAGCCGCCGGTGGGTTGCTCAACTAGTGGCTCTTGAGGAGAGATGATATGCAGGTTTAATAGACTCTATAAAGCATCTGAGTCCATGCAATCAAATCCAAAGTTATACTCTGGCCTGTGGTCTGAAGTGAGGTTCACACACACACACACACACACACTTGCTCAGGCAGTCCATGATCCCAGTGATTATGCTAGTGTGTGAACGTCAGCACTGCTCTTGACTATATGTATGAAGACCAGTCCTACTAAATGTTGGCCAAGTGACACCTGAATACACATGCATGCACACACTCCAGAATGGTGGCAATGAGAAGTCTTGATACAGTACAATAGCATAGAAGAGGGTAGAACAAAACTGGTGAAACACCAGACCTACTCCTTGGCCAAGTGACGCCTGAATACACATGCATGCACTCACTCTAGACGCTAGAATGGTGGCAATAAGAAGTCATGACACAGTACAGTAGAGGAGGGTGGAAGGAAACTGCTGAAACAGAAGCCAGGGCAGAGATGAGAAGGAGGGAGAGAGGGAAGAAAATGGAGGGAGAGGGGGGGGCTCTGTGGCCGGTGGGTAAATTTAATAACAGATACAGTGGGGAAGAAGCTTGACAGACTTGCAGGCTTTGGTCCTGTCTCTGCCTGTCTGTCAAGAGTTCTTTATTTGTCTGATCTTCGCCTCCCTTGTTCCATTTGGCAGAGAATGATCGGCTGGCTCTGTGACACCTCTGATCAGCTCATCCCCCTGTGGCCCTCATGGTTCATTCAGGGATGCGGGTGATAGTTGGCTGGATCAGACACTCCTTGGTTCTGATCCTGTCCTTTTCTGCGAGGGATATGACTACTCAAGAGAAAAAATAAGTGGTGACAGTAAACAGCTCTAGCAGATATACAAAGGCTATTAATAGATTACAAAGGGAGAAGCATTTGAAATACACAACAAGTCTAAGGTAAAATAATTTTATAACTACTATAACTAACTATATTATAATAACAATTTTGTCATTGTTTCATATTTGTTTTCCGCCCTGTTTTTGTTGATTGTACAGCACTTTGGTAATCTGTTATTGTCATGTGCGTAATGTGTTTTACAAATTAACTGACACTGACATTGACACATAGTGTGATTAGCCACTCTTCTATGTTAAACTGAATTGAATGAGATTGTGTTTGAGTCGGGAGTCGGGACAATACCAGACGCTGCATCACGTTGACCGCTGGGTGGCTAAAAACGCATTTTAACGGCTTGGGGAATGAAGCCAGCGTCCTATCTTGCCTCGCTGTTTACTTCCCCTCAGGACGGATGATCAGTCTGTCCCTTTAACGGGACTATCGGCTGCGGATTCCAGTAGAAAAGCGACGTTTTAAATGCCTGCCTTGACGTCACTAAACTTTTTAAGCAGCTCCAGCGAGCGGAATGTGAGGAGACTGTAGTGCGGGTCCCGATGGTAACGGAGGCGAGCGGCTCAACGCGCCACAGCCAGAAAATCTCCACTCTCAGTGAGTTTGTACTCTGCGCTTTTATACCTCTTGCCTGAACTCGGACAAAACCTCTGAAAGCAGAATGGAATGTTTATCTATAGTAGGCAGAGTTTTGACAAGAAATACATCCATAAACACAAAGTTCTTGTCATAGTAGTCTGTCTGGTGCGCTTTGAGCAGCGAATAAATTACGTTGTAACGATTAGATATTTAGATATCGTCTTGTTCCATTTATTACACGCGTAATTCACAATACCCTCATAATTCAGAAATATCAGAAATATATGCATCAGCATGTTTATTGGTCATTTCGAACCGGGACGTAATGAATGGATTTTGTAGAATGAGGATATTGGTGTTTGTTTCCCTTTCTGATTATAGTAAAATTAGGTTTTTCAAGTCAAGTCGTAGTGGTAACATGCTTTGATATGGATATTTCGACTGTTTTGATTCATTTAGTAAAATAATTAAAGTATAGACATTTCGCGAAGATGTAAAAATGGGTTGAAATGGCACGTGCAGATTGAACGGTGTCAGGACCGAGGGGCACAAAGTGCGAGCGGTTTCAGGGCTGCATTTGGAAGCACCTTGGAAGATGTTATTAATGTCGGTAAAGAAGATAGGTGTGTTTTTGTCTGTCTTCTATAAGATCACTCATCCACAATTGTCCACATTGTCCTGCAGACCCGTGTAAGCCAAAGGCTATCACTCAAAATATCATTATGGGTAAGATAAATAAGGTAGCCTAGTATATTTTTGACACATGTACCCAATCCATCTTATATCCTGGTATTTTTTCATCAAGCTTTCGGTTGCTTTTTTGCAGTGTCTGCCAAAAATGTATAACTTAAATCTTCGGGTTGAATGACATTGCTGACTGGACAGCCATCTTCTTGAAAGTGCCCTTGGCTATTAGAATTAGATTTCTCAGCCCACCAAGCGTACTTGGCACTCGCCATTAAAGTTGGCAGGGCCAGCTCTGTACGTCAGAACTGACCTCCGTGATATCCACCTGTATGGATGACTTATTTGTGTAAAACTCTTAAACAGGGTCAACAGAATCCTTCAGCATTCAAGTCAGAGGTGCGCTGCAGAGTCTTTGATTCTATGCCAGCACGCATGGCAGGATAGATTGGGGATTGTAATTATGTCTAGAATATAATTTGTTTCGTAGAATGATTTATCTCAATGCATAGACGAAATGACTGTCCCAGTGATCCAGCTATTCTCATCTATTGAATGGAAACAGATCCATGTAGCTTGCAGGCTATAAATATGTATGAATGGCTTGCACAGCGAACATGCATAATTGCATTGGCATATATGTAATCAGTGAAGCATTGTTGCTCTCTCTCTCTCTCTTTCTCTCTCTCTCATAAGAATGAGCTCTACACTGGATGCATGGGCAAACTCCATTAAGTGCTATACATCAAACAAAAAGGCTAACCCCATGATCACATCTTAGCATAATAATTAGTCCTTCTTAGTCCCTTATAGTTTATTCTTAGCAAAACACAAAGCACCAAAGATTTATCTCAAGACTCCTATCCCCAATCCTTGTCTTATTCATGTAGGCCCATAAGCACTGTCATGTGAGGCGGCCATATGTTCCTAGTCATTGTTTTTTGAAACCTTTCCCACTCTGTACTTCAAATAGCCAAGGCCACAGTCAAAAGGCTTGAACCAAAGATCCTTGATTACCAGCTCTGCTTAACCCTCTCTGCTTGAACCCTGTGGATCTGATTGGATAATAGAATTGGCAGGCCAAGCAGTCTTCCATCGCCCAGGCTGAAAGCGGAGCTACTGGCTTGTGAAGGGGGGTAGAGATGAAGTCTGTCTCTGTGCGTGAGGAACACATTAGGGTGCCTCGTTTTCATTTATTTATTTCCAGTGCGTACTGTATCGAACATCCCCCGAGGAGGCCTAATCGAGACCAGAGTGGCCATTTATTATCATTATCACAATTAGACTGAAGCAATCAATATAAGTTGAATCAAGGAGAAAGGATCATATGGAAAGGATCATATCTCTCTTTTTTGTTTTTCATTTGATTCAGTTTTTCATTTTATTTTATTATTAATTTAATGTCAGATGTAATGGCTTAAGTGGCCAGCAGGAGGGGGGAAATGGAGAATAATTGTATAGTCTCTGGGACCACTATATTTCTATGTTGTTTTTTAAGATGAAAGCTTGCATTAGTATTTTCGACAAAGCATTAGGTAGAACTTAAGAGCCTTATTTATAGTTGTTTCCCACTGTGATTTTTTCCTCTCAGCAAAGCCGCATCTAACGTGACACACTACTTTCCAGCTCTCCATTTTCTAAAGTCAGATTCACTGGGGGGGGGGAGGGGTGAGAACTGTTCAGAGGGCAGATGCTGATAGGCGAAGTGCAACTTTTCTTTTTCACTTCAGTGCACTGCAGACATTTTCCCATTCATGCGGATGAAAAGGAAAGTTTGTTTAACTTGCTCTGAGAGCCAGTTCAGATCGTTCCATTTGTGTGAATGTTTTTCGAGGGTGTTTTGGAGTCACCCTCTTGGCATCGACCAGACATGTCTGGACCGAAGCTTGTTGTGTTGATTTAGTACAATTTTTTGCCAGCAACTACATCAAAAAGCATTCATATGTAGTTGTGAGTAGATCGAAGGTGACAAGACTTGGACTATGACCTGCGACTCTGAAGTCTCAGTGCCGCCGTTGACCCGCTGGCCTTTATCTCCACAAACACTATGTGATGAAAACGATGTAAGACATTTTCATAACAGAGGAATGAGTCCAGGAAATGGCAACTCCGCCGCAACGCTTCCAAGTCTTCTCTCTCTTAGATTGGACTTGATTCTGTCCTAAATTGAAAACGACGGCACTGTATGGAGCAGCTTGAATAACGCTCCTGAGGCAGACAGCGTATCGGTTTGATTTGAGCCATGCATAGATATTGACTGCTAGCAGTTTAAGCTGACAGCACAGAATTCTCAAGCAAGCAACAGTTGCGGAGCTGTTCTACTCACAACTCAGTCGCCAGTGATTTATCTGCGTCTGCGCCCCAAGTCTACTCCATTCCACAGGTCGGCCTTGCCCTGGATTTAAACCTGGTATTGATCAAGTATTTACACATGAGAAATATGGGGTACTTTTTCATTTTTATACTCTCATTTGCAGCCTTAAATTATTAAAATGTTCTGTGATTATTCAAGGAGTGCTCATTTGAGTTGCTTAGTAATGCAAGGCGGGCGATTCAACAAGAAATGACATTGCAGGCCTGTATTTGAGAAGCCCCTGTAGAGAGGCCAGCGTTCTCCACAGCAGGGCTCAAACTTCACGTTTAAACACTTTAAACTGAGGTGCACTGCGCAGATAATTGGTGGTGCTGTATTTTTGCCAGTTTCAGTCTCATTCTCCTGAAACTGGGACAGGCGTGTCATGGAGAATTTAGCCGCTCCTGTGACACCACATCCTTTCAAAGCTCAAAACTCCCCCTGAAATTTAAATCAACAATTACCCCCCTTACTAGGCGCAATCCGCCAGAGTCTTTTTGCATGCTGAAATACTTCGTTGATGGAAATACAAATACTTGACCGACTCTGTGACTCATTCACAGACTCCCTGTATCACAGCAGAGTTCTTTTATTTAAGATATTTAATATAGGTATATGTTTTATTTTGTTTAAATATTTTTTTCTTTAAACTTATTTTAATATCTTACCCCAGAGATTACTGTTTGGCATGGAACACCTGGTGGGAGCACAGAGGAGTCTTTCTCTTCTTTTCCTTTCTCTCTCTCTCTCTCTCTCTTTTGTTCATGTGTAAATGTTTGTGTAAGAATGTGTGTGTTTGTGTGTGTGTGTGTGTGTGTGTGTGTGTGTGTGTGTGTGTGTGTGTGTGTGTGTGTATGCATGGGTTCCAACAACTACCCTGCATCAAGAGTTCCCTTCTGATTATTGCACTGGAGAAAGTGATTACTGCACTGCGTTGCCTTGATGAGGGGGTATCAGCCTCCTCCACAATCAGCCAGCATGAATAAGTTCATTTGGATTTATGAGCATGGGAGAATGATGGAACAGAAACGGGGTGGTCGTCAGCGTTTATTCTATTCTACTGGCATCGAAGATGGACAAGCATAAATCTTTTGAGGAAAGAAACAGCTGGTGCATGTTTGCTTCAAAGGAAACCAGACAAAGCAGCTCTCAGACCGCCCTGTCTGTATCAGTTAGCCTGTTAAATGCAAATTCATAGCTTTTTAATGTGTACATGTGCAGACGGTGTGGGAACATGGCTGCAGGTTTATTGATTCAGCAGCATGCTGTGTCTGTTAAAAGTTAGATCTTTATCAGGAAAAGCACCACCCCACACACCAACACTCTTAAAAATAGCGCGTCACTGTGCCAAGTTTCTCGTTTTTTGGCCCGTATCGGCCAAACACGTCACAATAGGAGGGAGGGAGGCTCCTCTTCCTCTGCTCCCGGCTCCTTGTAAATGAGGTCATTGTGCCTGAATTAGACGAGCTCTTAGGCCTCGCGTCTTCCTTTTGAAGTCACCACTGCCGCCGCCTCCTCCGTTGTAGGGGCTGCGCTCTTGTTTGGCTGTGGCGTAGCCGCATGATAAATGCGTTCGGCAGGCTTTGAAAGGCTCGCACTCTTGCCTCCATCAGCGTCAGATCTTTGAGATAAAATAAGGGGGTTGTCCCTTACCCGCTGGCGGAGATTGGCCCACAAGATGGATGGTGAGAGCCTCTCAGCGCTCACGCGGCCATTTGGGCTCCAGGTGGGGAATGGCGGAGGAAATAAGTTAGAGAGATGAAGGGGGGGGGGGGGGGTCCTGCCATACTTTATGTATCACCATAGAAAGAATATGTCAGGCCCTCAAACAGATGTGAGGGCTGCTTTGAGGGCGTAGTGGAAACGCATATATTTTAGTTTCCCCATCACATCTACAGTACTATGTGTTGCATTAACAAGCCAGAATCATCTCTCAACCCGGGAACTCCACAACAACTCAAAGTCATAAACAGTAATCTGTACAGCCCTTTAGAGCAGATGCCTCTTATTGTTCCCCTTAACTAGCACAGGGGAGAGGATTATGTACAAGCCAAGTCCAAATCACAAAGGTGTTTATCCAACAATTACACGCGTGCAGACAAGGTGCACCAGAGTATCTAGAATAAGGAAGTCGGAGATGCTCAATCCCACATTAACAGCATCTCAGAAAGATCATTTAAGAAGCAATCAAAAATTAACAGACATTCTAAACCAATGTTAATCATTTTACCAGCCCTTTCCACTGTTGTTGCCCAAATGGATTTACCTACACATCTTACCAAACACTGCCGTATGAGAGTACAGCCTGACCCCCTTAGTCCATGAGCCACAGGGGGTCATCACTACCACTTGGGGGGGCAAATTCTCACTGTATTTTTCTGAAAGCTACATATCTCTGTAGTATAAAATGGTATGATAGCAAGTTGGATCTTGTAGCTTTGTGGCTGTACAGGCCTTCAAAGTTGACCTCTGATTTGAAAAAAAAGGAAATTCTCATTATGTGATTTTGCTCTTCATTTTGGTTGATAAAATTCGAGATTTATGTGCAAAAAAAAGCTAATTTGAGTTTTCAGAGCAACATGTTATGGCAATACCTGAATGCAGACCTTATTGATCATTACTATTCTACCTTCCTTACTTTCAGTTGCGAGTTGAAATTAATGTTAAATGATGACATACATAGGTCTGCAGTACAAATGTTTTTTTTAAATTGTAGCTGAAACGAGTACAAAGGATCTTTAATCTATTCATTGAATTCATCGTCAGAACAGGAGCACAGAGGATGCCATCTCTATGGCACTTCACTCTGCCCTGTCCCACCTTGACAATAGCAACACCTATGTGAGAATGCTGTTCATTGACTTCAGCTCAGCGTTCAACACCATCATCTCCTCCAAACTGATCACCAAACTCAGTGAACTGGGCATCAATACCTCCCTCTGTCTGGATTCTGAACTACTTGTATTGCATTCATTGTGTCTACACATCTATTGAGATAAATAAGTTTGTTTTTTCTTTTATCACATACACATATATTGGTAGATGTTTTTTCTTTACCTTGACATGTTTCGACGTATACTTCCATCTTCATCAGAAGGTCACACGGTGGAGTAGTGTGACGCGTTTTTATCAGCTGATGTTGTTACGGAGGTGTGATCCACCTGTCAGTTTTTTGACAGGTGGACGACACCTCCTGCTGTCAGTCAGCCGCCCCCCAGGACGGCACTCCAGGTATGGGAGAGCATATATCTCTGTTCATCGTCTTTGGGCCCCGCTGTCTTATTTCAATCGCCTCCTTTATCCAGCGGTGGTATCGGTTGTTCTCCTGCTTAATGACTCTGGCATGCAGGAGGTGTCCTACAGGGAGGAGGTCCAGCACCTAACATCGTGGTGCACTGATAACAACCTGGCTCTCAACACCAAGAAGACCAAAGAGCTCATTGTGGACTTCAGGAAGTCTAATACTAGCACACACACCCTATTCTCATCAATAGGACTGAGGTGGAGCATGTCACCAGCTTCAAGTTTCTGGATGTCCACATCTCTGAGGACCCCTCTTGGACCCTCAACACCTCTACCCTGATCAAAAAGGCTCACCAGTGTCTCTTCTTTCTGAGGTCCATCTGTCTCCTCAGATCCTGGTGAACGTTTACCGCTGCACCATCAAGAGCATCCTCACCAACTGTGTCACAGTTTGGTATGGCAACTGCTCTGCCCACGACCGGAAAGCACTGCAGAGGGTGGTGAAAACTGCCCAACACATCACCAGTTCCTCACTCCCCTCCATCGAGGGCATCCAGGGCAAGCGATGCTTGCGTAAGACGCGCATCATCAAAGACTGTTCTCACCCCAACTACAGACTGTTTACCCCACTCCCCTCCGGGAGGCATTACAGGTCTCTCCGCATCCGAACCAGCAGGTTCAGAGGAAGCTTCTTTCCTGCGGCTGTCACCCTACTGAACTCTAGCTCTGCATCCCGGTGACATCCAACAAACTAATGGCTTCTACATACCTGACGCACCCGACCGGTAGCGCGACAATGTGACGTCAAAATGACGTAGATCTCTCTGGCGCGCCAGGGTTTTGGCCGAGAGCGCGAGGTAGCGCACCACTCATTTTTTTTCAGACGAGCGCGACAAGGCGGAAACAGGAAGATGGACTAGTTCGAGGGCAAGCGAGTTGCAGTGTTTTGTTACAGTCGTGAATTTTTAATAGTTTGCTGGATAAGTTAACAAAGTTACCAGTGAGAGTTGCAACACATGGAATTAAGAGGAAAGAATAGAAACGATTTCTTTTCAAACAAAGGATATCTATTAAGGCCTGAACAAAATCTCTTTCCACTTCAGGAAATTACACAAACTCAGCCAGCTGCTAGCTAGCTAGCCAGCTAACTAAACTGTTTAAATTATTAAAATTTCCCTCGGGATGACTAAAGTACCTATCTATATATCCATCTATCTACCTGTGCACACACCTTGGAAACTACATGATAATGATGATGGTAGTTGTGAATAGTAGCAACCAAAGTCTGAAGTACCATCACAGAGGCTAGCTACTGGTGTGTCTTACTGCAGCTTCTTCTGCTGTGTAAGTAGTTAATGTTAGTCTTTTCACAACAGCGACACCTCTGTTCAGGAGAATATTGCAACTAGTGTTGCGACCACCACGCGCGAGTATAAATGGTTACGGCGCTTCTGTGACGTCACATTGTCGCGCTACTGGTCGGGTGCGTCGAGTATGTGGGACGTTTAAGCCCCCATCACCCACGCCCTCCCCTGATGCCTCCTTGCCTGTGCCTGTTGAGGCATCCACGACCATGACAGCCTTGGAACAACAAGGGACAACAAGGAGGCGGACATCCCCTAGCCCCCCCCCCCACAACTGCACTACCCTATCCCACCCATCTATCCCATCCATCTATTTATTTACAAATGTACATACTCTAATTACACTTATACTGTACATAGCCATATTCTACTGCTTTTCATCCTGCACATACACTTATTATGACCGCCGCGCAGCGAAGCGTTTTTTTTTTTCTTTTCTTTTTCGCATGCCCAAATTTCCGTCAAGGATTCCGGGACACTGAAAGACCGGGGTACACGAAACTTGTTGGGCATGTAACCCCACATGGATAGCATGGAACCATCGTTTTTCGTTTTGATCTGTAGCCCCCTTGCTGGACTGGACCCCCCGAAAGGAGGGTAGGGCAGACACAGTTTTCTGTGAATATCTCGAGAACCGTAGGGTTTTGGAGGACCATTTTTTTTGTATGTTGATCTCAAGGGGCCATGTCAACCCATTCCATAACCACTCATTTCATGTATAGCGCCACCTAGTTAAACACAAAAAAGTAAAAATGAGGTGTTGTAATCGAAGGTCCCTGTGACCTAACATAGTCAAAACTGCACAAAATTGGAAGTGTAGGATCATTATGACACCCTCTGTATGCACGCCAAGTTTTGTGGAATTCCATTCATGGAGGGCCACACAATAAATTAATTTATGTTACTATACACCAACTGGCCTGTAGGTGGCCGGAGACAGTTTTCTGTAAATATCTCGAGAACCGTAGGGCCTAGGAGGTCCACCTTTTTTTATGTATGTTGGTCTTAAGGGGGCATGTCAACCCATCCCATTACCACTTATTTAATGTATAGCGCCACCTAGTTAAAAATTAAAAAGCAAACAATTAGGTGTTTTCATCACAATATCTCTGGTTGACAAGGTCAAAACTGCACGAAATTAAAAGTGTAGGATCATTATGACACCCTCTGAATGCATGTCAAGTTTTGTGTACTTTCGTTAATGGGGGGCCTTACAATAAAATAATTTATGTGTACATTTAGTGACGTACACCAACAAGGATTCCCGGGACACTGAAAGACCGGGGTACACAAAACTTGGTGGGCATGTAACCCCACATGGATAGCATGGAACCGTCGTTTTTCGTTTTGATCTGTAGCCCCCCCGCTGGACTGGACCCCCCGAAAGGAGGGTAGGGCAGACACAGTTCTCTGTGAATATCTTGAGAACTGTAGGGCCTAGGATGACCATTTTTTTCCATATGTTTGCCTCCAGGGGTCATGTTAACCCATTTTATGTGCACACATGTGCACAAACAGATACACACACACACACATACATTCACAGTAATCATACGTATGACACATACTCACACAGTAGACATATGTACGCTTGCATGCACAGGCACATACGCAGGAACACACACAAGCACGCGCACACACACACACACACACACACCCACACACATAACATAAACATGTACATGCACACATGCACACAATTCAAGAATTTCTCAGAATTATGAACAGGCAAGATGGAGGTTAGGTTGTATAAAATGAATTTTACATGTGAAATCTATGAACTAATCATGTTTTGGTACTTGTTGTCTAGCAGATACCAGTGAGAATTGAGTGTGGATAATGCAATTTAGAGAGACAGTTAGAATCATATAGGCCTTTCAGCGTGATTTATTTTTGTGGAAAAAATGTGCTGGACTGGGCGGCTGTCATATTTTGTACCGCTCTGCGGTACATCTAGTTCTTAATACTATTGTAATGTTACTGTTTCTGCACTACAATGGTACTGTTACCACACTGCACATAGTTGTACATACTGTACATATCTGTCTATATGGTTCATACTAAATATCCATTTATTCAGTTTTTCTGTAATATATTCTGTTAATACACTGCATATATCTATATTGTTCTTACTACTACTATAATGGTACTGCCACTACATTGCACATACCTGTACATGTTGTTCATACATTGTTCATATTACAGTACATAGCCATTATTTATTCTGCTCTTATAAGGTAACTGCTAATACACTGCACATATTTATATTTACCTTATGCAAAACAACTGTATACTACTGTCTACACTGCACTATATTTCTTGTCCTGTCTATGCACCACCTGCCTATGCTGTGTATATCACATTGCACTTTTCTGCTTTTTTGCACTTCTGGTTAGATGCAAACTGCATTTCGTTGTCTCTGTACTTGTTCTCTGCACAATGACAATAAAGTTAAATCTAATCTAATTCAGCCTGTTTTTTCTTTTTTGACTCATGCTCGTAAATGTCTTTAATTTTTGCTTTGTCAATGTATCATGGAATTTGTGCTTAGGTGTATCTGACTCCAGCCTCTATGTCATGATCTTTGCCTGTAGTATGAGACTGAATCAGATCATCCCTAACCTTTTGTGTTGCTTTGCCTGCTGTAGATATGCAAATTAACTCATGTTCCTCTGAAAATGGATTGATCCATTTTCAGTTTCTGTCTCATCAGATCTAACTGTTGTAAATGTATGTACTTGTAGATCAAGTCTTGGAAAATAGTTATTATTTCTTTTCAATGGAAATGATTTTAACATCAGATGAAAGACAATTTTCTGTATGATAATAATAATAATAATTGCACATAATGATACCAATGTGTAAAGTATGAATATTTTTCACCAACCAGTTCATCTACATCTCATTCCCACATTCTTACTAGTCAAAAGTACAACTGAAATGTATAATGTAGATCATTTGAGCACCTGTGATGCAATTACCATAATTTCCCAACTATTAGCTACAGCTTATACATCATTGATTTTGCAAAATTTCTTCAGCTATGAGGTTAATTTTTGTTTTGTTTTGTTTCTTTTAACTTGCATAAAACACTGTCCTGTGGCTTATACACAATACGGCTAATACACAGGAAATTACTGTATGTATTTCATGTGCCCTGGACATTATAAAATTATAATATTTATGTTAAGCTGGGTACATGTGGTGATGTGAACAATTTTCATATGGTAGGCCTATTCCTTGAATGTAAAGGTAATATGTGATTGGTAATCATGATCTTTTGATCTCTTGGAATATCTCTTATGGGTAGTTTCAATAAAATACTAATTTACTGAATTTTGGGGTGTTTCCGAATAGTACATTTACAAATAGTAAATAGCATAGCAATGCAGACCTATGTAATCATTTGTATTTCAAGTCTCTGCTGAGAGGTATGAAGGTATAAATACATTGATCAATGAGGTAGTGGGCATTTCAATTAGTGCTGCAACACGTTGTGTCTCTGAAAACGTAGATTTGCTCATTATTACACATAAATCTTGAATGTTATCAACCAAAATGAAGGGCAAAATCACATAATGATTAAAAATATGTATGCCAACATCAAACACCACATATGCATCAGTAATAATGAGGTTTGGATTATTTTCTGGGCTCTTATAAGTGGTTTAACAAAAAAAAGCCAATAAGCGGAATTTCCTTTTTTCAAATCAGAGGTCAACTTTGAAGGCCTGTACAGCCACAAAGCTACAAGATCCAACTTGCTATCATACCATCTTATACTCCAGAGATAAGTAGCTTTCAGAAAAATATAGTGAGAATTTGCCCCCCCAAGTGGTAGTGACACACCCCTTTTTGGGCCTGTGGCTCATGGACTTACCTGTACCCCTAACATTCTCTGCATATGTACATAGTGACATCACTAATGGTCTTCACATAAACACATAAAGATGATAGCCATAAAGAATAGCCTTGTATTTTGTACAGTATAATCTTCCAGCTCCAGAGAAGGTTTAATCTCAGTTTCCACGGTATCACTAGAGTTGGTCTTTTAGGTCATGTTCCGATGGGCTCTGTGCTATTACAATCTGTCCTCCTGCACCCCCCTCCCACATTCTACCCCCCCCACCACCCCCCAGGAAGTGGCTACTCCCTCTGCAGAACCCAACCCACCCCCCCACCCCCACCCACCCACCCAATCATAAGCGTGTCGTTACACAATTTCCTTCCCTCCAGCAAACAGGAAGCTGGACCCAAAGATGGAGCCTGTTCAAAATGGGATTCTCTCTCTCTCTCACTCCCCCTCTCTCTCTCCCTCTTTCTCTCTCTCTCTCTCTCTCTGAGGTTTGGAATACTTTCTTTAATATCCTATTTCGCTCAACCCTCCCAAATGAGATATTTCATCAGCATACTGATATGGACCAAATGACACGTATGACGCATAAACACACAACGCCTTTTTCACCCTCATTGGCGGACATTGTTGTATTGTTTATATGATGGCTGAAAGGAAGCTGTGGTGATGTGAAGAAAATTAACATTCATGTAGTGTAGCATATTCTATCACGGTCTCTCCTATTATGCACCATATAGCTTACAGTATGTGTCAACACAACTATTGTGAGCCCTGAGGAAACAAGGCAATGCATATGTCAGACATATGACTGAAATAAGCCAATGTAACTGCCATTGCATTGTGATAATACACTGTTTCCATGAAGCACAACCGTAAGCTTAAATATGATCAACAGATGACCTATGACCGCAGGGGAAAACTAGCATGCACACAGAGACGCTCACAAACCTGCATAGCCTGACGACTTATGACACACATACACACACACACACACACACACACACGCACACACACACACAGGTCTGCGGGAAAATATGACTGCTCTGCATGACTCAAGCCATAATAAACCTTGCCTCGTCTCGGCAAAGAGTAAGTCCTTGCTATTGTCACCCAAGGGGGCTTAGTTTAAGCTGATTAAGCTTTGCTCCTTTCGACTACCACAACATACAATGAGAAAAGCACTATCACAATGTGAAGTAATGGAATTATAGCCACAAGTTATTTTGATGTGTACGTGTCTCTCAGACCCATCAGTGTGGGTTAACCATCTGTGGGTTAGTCACAACTGTTCATTGACAGCATCTGCACTCCACATAGTGGTTAAGCTTAAGTGAAATCTGTTGAAAACAACTCAACTGTGAAAGTCAAACTCCAAAGATATGTTTGTTTATGAGACTGTGTGTGTGTGTGTGTGTGTGGGGGGGGGGGGGGGGATGTTTGTTGTTTTTGTGCATTTTGAGTGTTGAAAATGTGGACGTTGTTCTATATTTGTGTTTGTGTGTATGCATGTGTGTGTGTGTGTGTGTGTGTGTGTGTGTGTGTGTGTGTGTGTGTGTGTGTGTGTGTGTGTTCATTGTGCTTGTGTGTGTGCGTATGTGCATGTGCTTTATCTGAGTAATACTGCAGAAGTTATTTACCCAAGCAGACGTGGCTAGTACAACTCCCCAGCATTTGTGCAATTTACGCCGTAATTGGGTGTTTCAATTTCTCTCCGTTTGAGATGTGCCTTCATTCTCCCATTTTTCCTCCATTTTAAGCCGCCAAGATTGCAAGAGAGTATACAAGCCGTCTGCTTGAGCATTCATGTAAGAAATTACAATGCGGACGGCCAATTTTGCTATTCTTCTCTAAATGTTTCCGTCTTTTCAGAGAGTTGACTGAATTGCTCGCTTTTTTGTTTAGTGCAATCAATATTCTTCTCCTGGGGCCTGATCATATTATGCTGCAAAAAATGTAAGGCTGTTGGTGCTATGAAAATGTGCTATGAAATAGTATGATACAGGAGACAAAAGGGCTTACAAATGCTATATTGCTATAGCAATGCTATAGAGTAAGATGAGGTCCAGAGATAGAGAATCGCAGACACAGTTCATCCATCACGCTACGAGCCATTAGGAAAATAAATGCTCGACCTTGCGTTGGCATTATGTTTGAGCACGGGGAAGGCTGTGCATTTTTCACCTGCAGAATAACTTATTTATTTTTTTGGTGTCTGTTGCAGACATCATTGTGCAGCAGAGGGGTTGTGGTATTGATGTGCAATCTATTGCAGACACTGCCTAGTAATACTGAATGAGATGAGGAAGGCAATGTTAGTCTATTAGGGTGTGATTGGGATCACACAACACGGCCCTTTCATCTGCACAAACAGAGCTGGTAATTTGCCATTAATTATCCCATCACACATGTCTACTTGATGGATTATAGAGACAAACGCAGAATTAATTGCGCACATTTTGATTCATGGGATTCACACAGCTTTGTGTCCTTTTGAGAAGCTCACTGAGAGCCACCAGGTCCCACACTGATGTTTGTACATGTTTACGTACACATGCAAGTGCACTACATTCAGTATGGGCTTGTTTGTTTGTATGTATGCATATACATTACTGTAACTTGTTTGACTTTGTATCCTCAAGGGGTGTGTGTGTGCGGTGTGTGTGTGTGTGTGTGTGTGTGTGTGTGTGTGTGTGTGTGTGTGTGTGTGTGTGTGCATGTGTTCGTACCTGGGCAAAGCTTAAGACTTATCTACCCTCAGCAGCTTAACCCTGCAGGGCAGAGCCAGCGAGGGCTATTCCCAGGCTATCACCATCCAGCCACTAAGCCTCCTCTGCCCGAGCCATCCCGGTCGCAACACCGAGGAGTCAGAATGCACAAGTCAGCACCTGGATGTGAGCAGAGAGCTGAGTTGTGGGTTGTGTGTGGTGTGGCAGAGGAGGATGAAGGGGTGACCCTACAGGCACACTGTGTTTGTGAAAAGAAAAAGAAGAAATGGGGTGGGGAGGGGGGGGGGTCCTTTTATGTTTATGTTTATTTCTGTTTACAGTTTGCTCTGTGGAATTCGCTCTGTGTTATCCCCACAGACAGCTGCCAAACATAAACTGATAGAAAGACAGAGCGAGAGAGAGAGGAAGAGAGAGAGGCAGGGAGGGAGAGGCAGTGTGACTGAGTGAGTGAGAGAGAGGGAGTACAGTATGAGAAGGGAAAGAGAAGAGAGGGAGGGAGGAAGAGTGTGATAGAGAGAGAAAGAGGGAGAGGGAGGGAAGAAGCAAGAGAAAAGAAGAGAGGGAGAGAGAAAGAAGGAGGGAAAGTGTGTGTGTGAGAGAGAGAGAGCAATAGAACAGGGATAGATAGGAAGAGAGGAACGCTGGTGACTTACTTAATTCAGCGCCTCAGACAGGGCTATCTTTGGAACGGCAGCCTCAATGGCTTGACTCAGTGTTCACTCCAACAGAAGGATTGTGCAGTGGTGTTTGAAAACTGCTTTGAAAGCCGGCCTGATTTGTGGGCACACTTTTGTTTTCCTGCAGAGCTTCTGAGCATACTCAGATTTTTCCTTTATTTTTTTTTTATCTAGCTATGGTGGGCTTGACATCAATATCACAGTTCCTCTGTTCAAGCATGTGTGCTCCAGTAACAAGTAACAAGGCACATTGATTTATGGAAAATAGAAAGCTTGTGCCAACCTAACACACCTAATGGACAGTGGAGAAAATGACTGTGTGTTCTCTCATTAGGAACCCCAAATGAGAATCACACACGCAAACGACATTATGAAGGCACTGGTGGTGATGTATTGAAAATCTAACTGGAACGCCACACAAAACACCCCAGTTGATGCTACAGAGAAAACACACAAAAAAAAACCCAAGATGGATCGCCGTAATTTCTTTTCCATTATACTCCAAAGGGGAGAGCCTATTTGGCTAACATTGCCTCGTTACATAAAAAGAAAAGAAAACACATCTTTGAAAGTGTATGGCATGTCCTTTGCCTTGTTTTGTGCCTTGTTCAGGGTGATGTGAAAAGAGCCAGCCCTGTCCCACATTGGGCAACATGACTCAGTATGAAATATGTATGCAGATGTATGCTCTCTGCGGAATAACAGGCATGCTTTGGGGGGAGGGGTCTGTGGAGTCTGGCGGCCGTGTGGCCCAGGTCTGGCCCACACTGGCTGAGGCTTATGGGCCATATCCTCAAAGACGATTTAAATGTTAATCGTGTTTTGAGTTTCTCTGATCTTCCCACTATGATGCTCCACGTTTTCTTTTAGAAATGTAAAAAGGTGGCTCACCTTGCACCTGTGAGAGATTGCCATGAAGAAAGTAAATGTCAGCAACAGCTGCAACAGCAGCAGCAGCATCGTGAGCTGTTTGGGAAAGGTTCTACATGTGCTAAAATAATTGTCCGCTGCAGCAAGGACACTTTTAATCAACACACACACACACACACTTACTGTGTATGTAAAGCCAATTATGGATGACGGAATTCTACCCAACCTCCTTTCTCTTCTGAGACAAACAAGGAACCATGTAGCACACATGTAGAGAGCATACAAGAAGTCATCTGCATTATTCAGATCACACCATGAGCCCCTCCATTCACCCCTTTGGCAAGAAAGTGATTCCTTATCTGCAACAGACCTAATTTCAATTGTTCAGGGTGACTGGCTAGAACTCAAGGAGGTGAATAGTGCAGTGCGTTCGGCCACGTGGAAGACGATCCTGATGTGCTCTGACCAAGTGCATAGACGGAATACATGGGGCCAGTGTTCCCTTGCCTTTGATGTTCTAGACAGTCTGGGGCATTATAGAGCCATGTTTATTTATCCTGCAGTAATGGAGGAAAATGAATAAATGAATTAGCCCACTTTTTTCCCGGTGGCAATTGCATTTGGGACTCCTAGGGGGGAGCATGTGGTGTCGTTTCCTTGTGCTCTCTCCAGACACTCTTTTACTTGGGTGATTCTGGCTGAATGAGTTGTTAGTGGCCACCAAAATAGTTTATTGTGGGGTTGGGATAAAGTCTATCCTGACTAATAGTGCCATTTAGAAGGCAGAATGAGCCTATTGCCATCGTGGTAACGATGGATAGAGTGGAAAAAAAATAATAAACATAAAAGAAAAGACATCTCACGATGGATTATACTATCAACACTATTAGCCTTGGGGGAAGATATTGACAAGAAGATATCACTGCACTCACATACTCTCTCTCAGTCAGAGAGAGTATAGACACACACACACATACACACACACACACACACACATACTGTACACACACACACACACACACACACACACACACATACACAGGTGTGTATTACAAACACTTGTTTATGAAGACAGTGTGGCAATGCATGTAAAAAGCTTTATATGCTCTGTTTGGCAAGCTGCCCCGAGTAGAGGAGCAGCAGTGTGTTATATAAGCCTGGCCAGTCCTACACCCACTGAGCTGTCCTGGCCAGTCCTACACCCACTGAGCTGTCCTGGCCAGTCCTACACCCACTGAGCTGTCCTGCCTGTCACTCCAACTGTCTCTCTCTCTCTCCTCACCCCCTCTCTCTTACTCCTTTCTTTCTCTCTGTTTATTGACACTTCACTCTACATCTCTCTCTATCTATCTACCTGTCTTCCAGGCCCGGATCAAGGCTGCTCAGATGGGGGGGGGGGGGGGGGGGGGCAAATAGAAATTTGGGGTGGGCACAATGAATACACCACCCCTCCCCCCACCCCCCTCAGTTTCACCTACAAATGCCTTACTTTTCACCTTAAAACCCGTATCTAATAGCAAACATGACATATTACATAGAACTGTTAATCATAGACCTGATTTTAATATTTACAGATATCTAGGCTATATTTAACATCTATTTTCTATGTGGCCTGTTATGAAATCATGTATTGAACAATTAAAGCACAGTTCAGCTTTAAGAAACTCAAATAGTCTACATGCATGCTTAGCATTTTGTCATCATTAAGGCTACTTTGACAAACTCTTAGTCAGCTGATTTTAATATTTACAGATATCTAGGCGATATTTGTAACATTTATTTTGTATTTGGCCTGTTATGAAATCATGTATTGGACAATTTAAACACACTGTGAAACCTGAAGCCCAAAGTTGGAGACATGCATTTAGACATTGCTGCAAATGTAAAACCGGATTACTCTGGAATGGCTAACTGTACAGGGGAATGCTTTACACCGTTTTATTCGGTAAGGTCTGCTGTTTCTTCTAATATATAGTTTGTCATGTGTTCGGGAAAAAATCGTGAAGTATTCCACCAAGATGAATGGGTAGGGAGATGGGCGCAGAATGTAACATGATAAATTACTTTTCTCGCGAACCGTTTACTACAACTTGCGGCCAACATCGTTTAAAAGCTGAGAAAAAGCACCTTCGTGTGATGTGATACATGTAATATCTTTGTGAAGAGTAGGCTATCTGAGTATAGGCTATTTCAGCAAAGAATGGGTAAGTTTGGACGCACTTTCTTTCTTGCCGTGCGCTGTCACATTCTCCACTGCGTAAAAGACATACAGGCTTTGTAGGCTAAATTAATTTGCGTTGTGAATGCTAAGCTTAATCAGGCCATAGCCTAAATAAAAATCGCTAGTCAGATGCAAAGCAGGATATAGAAAGAAATGGGCACCAAGGCCACAGTGGCCTGTGAACCTCCGATTTTCAAAGGGACATCACGGCCAACGCAAGGGGCAACGACGTGGCCGCCGTAAAATGTCCACCCTGCTTATAACACAGTTAAGGAATGACCAATGTTAACAAACTAACTGTCTAGATCACCCTAGAAAGCTAACATGCACATTAGCTAAAAACAAACCTTATTCAAACGAGAATAATACAAAAAAGGTCTTTATTTAAACCAGCAACAAGAATCTATATTACATCTAGTAGCCTATAACCTTTATGGAAATATAGCTAAGCCCTCTCTACTGAAGTATGAAACATGCAGTGATGCAGTGTGGAATGGTAGGGGAACGCGTTGCTGCTGCTCCGGTAGCTTATTTATACTATCCAACCAGCAAATCAGCACCCTCGAAATTCAGACGGGACGAATTAGAAAAGTGTGATTGGCAGATTCAATAGCTGTCAATTAAAATTGACCAATTAGGTGGGGCAGAATAAATATTTGGAGGGGCATTGCCCCTCCCAGCCCTATTCTAGATCCGGCCATGCTGTCTTCTCTCCTTTTCTCTCGCTCTCTATCTGTCTAGCTATCTATCTTTATTTCTTTCACACATACTCTGTGTATGCACTGTTTCTCTCCCTCTCTCTCTCTTCTAATTGTCTCTATTTCTCCCTCGCTCTGTGTCTACATCGCTTTATTTATTGCTCTCTCTCCCTTTATTTATCTATTTCGTTCCCACTCTCCCTCTCTCTTGCCACCTTCTCTCTCTCTCTCTCTCTCTCTCTCTCTCTCTCTCTCTCTCTCTCTCTCTCCATGAGCATATGGATTCCCCTCCATATCTCTTTCTTCCAGAGCTGATATTCTTTAATGGCTGTGTGTGTGTGTGTATGCATGTGTGTGTGGGTGTGTGTGTGTGTGTGTGTGTTTGTGTAAACCTCTAAAAGTCTAAGCCCCATACAGCCTTGTGTTATGTCCAGCATACGTGCTGCATTCTTCTGTGGGTTTCTGTGAGTCACATCGCACAGAAGCCCCACTTTTATAAACCCTTATAAGGTTCAAAAGGGATTAACTCAGCGTGGAGAGTTCTATCACTGACACAAATGACTGTTCCCACAGCAATGTTTTTTTCTTCAAAGACTATATTCCTTATGTGATTGAGAAATAAAAGGTTTTCTTTGCAGCTCAAAAAGGCTGATATAAGCTGGCGTCAAATGCGGTATGAAGTGAATTGATGTGAAGGTTCTCAAGATTTATTCTCAGTAATATTATGTGTTAATCTCACCTGATCCTGTGTGACTTTGTGTGTGCTTCAGCTTACAGTAAAGTGCAGTGTTAACATTGGTTGAAAGAGTGTTGATATTTGTGCTCTCCAAAAAGAAAAAAAAAGAAAAACAAGGGCAGTGAACACACCCCATCCACAATTGAAGGAATGCGAGGAGAACTCTGCTGAATTCATCAGCAGCATCACCCTATGAGGTCATCAAGATTCAAAAAAGCGTTGCATTTGGCCAAACATGCAGAAGTAGACGCTGAAAAATATCCATGCCTATTCTCCTCAGCTTTGTTAATTTGATGCCAGAGGGTAGGTCGAAGGTCCATACAGAGCACCCATAATGTCCCTCTACAAAAGACAAAGCAGGATCTTTGGAAGAATGAACAGATTTTATTCTGGGGACTGTAAATAGAAGGTGGAGAAGGCGCACAAGTCCCTCTCCTCATGTTTGTTTGTTTGTTTGTTTGAGCTCATGCGCTGAGCTTTCACACTTATTTGTTTGTTCGTTTATTTGTTTGTGCCTGTGTCTAAACATTCTTGCTTGCCCCACATCGCTGCTGTTCCTCTCAGCATTCATATTTGGTATTTTTTATTCCCCTCTCTCTCTCTCTCGCTCTCTCTCCAGGTGGATGTTTTAGCAGCAAAAAAAATGTTTCAGGTTTAGTATGCATCTGTGTCACAATCTCGTACAGGAGCAGGGGGGAGAGAAGCATGCCTGGTGAGGGTTATCCTAGCGCAGACACTGAGAATAAAAAATGAGAGCCTGTTTTTTCGACTTTTCTAAAAACATGTTGGTGAGGTGATACAGATTGTAACCTTGGATCTGCTCTTGTTTTAAAAAGGATATCTATATTTTTCTTCCGAGTTAACAGAAGTAGAGGGAATATGATATTTGTTTGGATTGGATTGTCCTTGGACTGCTGAAGTGGGGAGTCACTTTTTGCATACTCTATTTTTCCACCTCAGGAGGGAAACACTCTTTAGAAATCAATTCTTGACAGTAAAATATGGGCACATTATAAGTGACTTGGACAAGGCAGTGCATTTCGGCAAAGTAAAAGTCCTTATCATGCAGAAACAGCCATGAAGATTAGAGGCAAATTATTATACGGGATTTAAGCCTGAAACGACGACTTGGAATCACTCTCCAAGATTTATGAACCTGTTTCATTATTCGAAAGTGCTTTGTCTTGTCGAAGCCACGAGCCACTCCACAAAGCAAAGCAGTGTCCGAGAGAGAGAGAAATAGAGAGAGAGATAGGGCTGGGTTGGCACAAGACTTCACACGTGTTCACAAACGGTGCCCTCGTATGCATCTTGTGTGCTTTGTAAGCAGCACCACTGGTTTATTCATCTTCGGAAACGCCTTCGTTAGCTTAATGCGGGACTGGTCAATTGAGGCAGCAGGGAGCAGGAAGTGGAAATGACAATTTTTGGGCTTTGGGAAATATACATAGGGATGTGGTTTTTATTCTGCTCAGCCTGTCCATAAAGCAGGGCGAGAAACTGTATGTTACATAGAACACGTCATTAATGAATAGTGAAAAAAAAAACATTGACTTTATTTTTATTTAATTTAATTACTTAATTGATCATTGACTTTAGTTGTGATTGATTGACAGAAACAAGACCATTTTGGTGTTGACACCAGGGTAGGAATTTCACGGCGGCCACGACAGCCATGGCCGTCGTAGCCCCTTGCGTTGGCCGTGAGGCCCCTTTGAAAATCAGAGGTTTACAGGCCACGGTGGCCTTGGTGCCCCCTTCTTTCAATATTCTGCTTTGCGTCCTACTAATAGCGATTTTTATTTAGCCTGTGGCCTGTCAAAATAATCTTAGCATTCACAGCGCAAATTAATTTAGTCATTTACGCAGTGGAGAAAGTGGCAGCGCAAGAAAGAAAGTGCGTCCAAATTCACCCATTCTCGGTTGAACTACTCGCGAAGTAGCCTATTCATCACACAGCTGAGCTTTTTCTCAGCTTTTAAATGATGTTAGCCGATAATTGCTGTGTTGAACGGTTCGCGAGAAAAGTAAATAATATAATTCAATTTAATCATACATTCTACTGAAGGTTTTGCGTCCCATGATCTCCATACCCATTCATCTCGGTGTAATACTTTACGAACCCTTCTTTTAACACATGACAACCCATATATCAGAATAAACAGGAGACCTACCGAACACAAAGGTGTAAAGCAGTCCCCTGTACAGTTAGCCGTTCCAGAGTAATCCAGTTTTGAATTTGCAGTAAAGTTCGACATACATGGATGTCTCCAAATTTGGGCTTTAAGTTTTACAATGTGTTTAAATTGTTCCACATGATTTCATAACGGGCCAAATACAAAATAAATGTTACAAATATCGCCTATATATTGGTAAATCAGATGACAGCTGACTAAGAGTTTGTAAAAGTAGCCTTAATGATCACAAAATGCTAAGCATGCATCTAGGCTATTTGAGTTTCTTAAAGCTGAGCTGTGCTTAAATTGTTCAATACATGATTTCATAACAGGCCAAATATAAAATAAATGTTATATATAGCCTAGATATCTGATGATTTACAGTTCTATGTAATATGTCATGTTTTCATTTCATGTTTTTGTAATGTTTCATACAGTGATGCAGGTCTACTGCAGTGAATAGGCTAAATACAACTTTGATAATTTTTATAGCCTACTACTAATAGTTAACTTTGGCCTTGGTGCCCTGAAATGTGGCCTTTGTGCCCCCCACCAAATATGCCCAACTGAAGGCCAAGTGGCCTTGCCCCCAGAATGGTGAAATTCCAAGCCTGGTTGACACATAGGCCCAGTCCTCTTCTGTGGCTGTCGGCTGTCTTCATATGGATTTACATGTGCTTGTGGTATAGTTTACATCTAACATGCTATGACATGAGCAAGATATAAGTAGACAGTAATAGTAGTTGTAGCAAACTCACCTGTTCTACTTACTGGTCTACTTTATCTTGAGTAAAGGCTCAAAGGGGTGTTACATAATGATAGGCCTACTCCTTTGAAGATAAATACATTTAATTAATTATTAAAACAACGCACTGATAACGGCAACAGATGTTGATATGTTTGTTTGTTTTTGATGTTAATGTTTGATTTTTGTTAAAAAGCATCCGGTTGAGATTACCTAAGGAAACAGATCTGAAGATACGGCATGTTCTTTTTAAGCCTGTTTTCCACCCCCCAAAGCTCAATCCCCAGGCTCACGTGGAGGCTGGCTTCATTATTGGCATACTTACATATTCAAGGTTGAGTTCTGCTAGCTGATCCCATCAACGCCTTCCTTAACTAGGCATGTAATGAGATTTCATGCCCTATAAAGCACGTCTAACAGCAAGCCTCCCTTCTGCGAAAACCCCCCAATTTTTATATTGCTCTTGGCAATGAGAACACATACTGTACGTCCATTTTGGAGAAGGCAGAGAGGGAAGGGGGTGTTGATGATGGGGTGGAGGTGGGGTTGTGGGTGGAGGGGTGTAAATTATAATAACTGATGTGTACAAATAAGCTATCAGTGCTTTGGCCTGGTGTGCGAAGGATCCCAGAGGTCAACGTGCTCGCTGTGGCCCTCAGGGGCCAAAAGCAAGTAATGACTTCCTTCACGCTAGCTACTCTTTGCCACTCTCTCTTTCCTCCTCTCTCTCTCTCCTTCTCTCTCTTTCTCTCTCTCTGAGTTAATTAAGTGTTTTTCTTTTACACGGATATCAGTGTGAGAGCTGTACCAGATGGCACTGCGCTCTGGGATGGACAAGGCTCAGCTCTGGCCCAGATGCGTATTCTAATCCAACAGGCTTTGGCTCATTTTCTCGAGTACCTCATGCGTGCCGTTTGGTGCAGTGTGGTCTGGTGCGGTGCGTGCATCCTTGGTATGATGCTTTCGATCAGGTCAAGTGAGCATCGCTGTCTGGATCAGAGACATTTCCCCAGTGTCGGAGAGGGTGGAAGAGAAAGTGAGAGAGTCAGGGTCTGTTGGTTTTTTCACTGTTTTAGAGCTGCACACCACTTGTGTTTCGTTTCGTTTAGTTTCGTTTCGTTTGGTGAGACCGAGCAGATTTGATGTTTTCTCCTTCTTGACACCTGTTTGATTTTGACTAGTGCTCTTGCAGAGAAGAGACTGATGCTGTTTTTCTCTTTTCTTTTGGTCTGTCAATCTTCTGCCTCCCCTTCCTTGTCTGTCAAGGACAGCATCTACACTTTCATCTACTCATACTCTACTCATACTCTACTCTCTCTCTCTCTCTCTCTCTCTCTCTCTCTCTCTCTCTCTCACTCACTCTCTCCTCTTCCTTCTTCCTTCTATATGATTAGGATCCACTCACACTACGTTTGTTTCATGGCTTTCTGCAGGCAGTTTGATGTAGTACCTCAGTAGCCTATTGCACACAGGCACTAGAGTGACACAGAATGAGATAAAACATTAATGAATTCAGATCAAATGTATATCATTGCTAATAATGTTTAGATGAACCATTAGAATCTATCACCACATAGCAGACTGACTCCAGGGATATTTAGTGCTTATAAATACGTTACAGAGAGATATCCAGTGAGATGTATTGAGAATTCAGAAGCAACGCCATTTCATACAAACACTTTATGACAAATAGAGTATGCCAGAGGAAATGGGCTGGATTGGTGAAGCCCTTATTATATGCAGAGCAACAAACACACTTATATTCTCAGTCAGCTACATGCTTCTTCTTCTACACTGCCGTATTCAGCTGTAGTGCTGGTGTCTTTTTCAGTCTAAATTAAGTGGTTGTGAATTAAAGGGAAATCATACGGCCGTGTGATTGCTTGGGGACCTCGGTATATTGAGTGGCTTTTAACTGTCGACGTGCTCAGGAACGTTAGGGCTGCTGAATGAAATTAATTAAGCTTCAGTGTTTACGGACAGTCACTTGCATGAAACCAAGCATTGATTTCCATTTATTTATTTATTTATTTATTCATTCCATTTCCACAGCTCTTCCACACAGTTCGCTGAACCATGCATGCCATTTTTCAAGAGTGACGAACAGCCCGAGTACTCTGCCAGTACTTGCCGTGCTTCTCGCTGACCTCCTGCCTGACTTATTTTACCAAATATATAGCTGACCTGCCACACCTGTCAAGTTTTTAATAAGCTATCCATCACCAGTTCATACATAACTCTAATCTGCCCTATGGCATTTTTTTCTTTTTTCAAAAACGATGGAGCGGGTTAGGTTGTGCATCTGTCAGGACTTTAGTAACTCTTGTCATTGTGTGCGGCATGGGCTTTGATGGAAACGCAGCGGTTGGCCCTAAATACAGAGTCCGGCTTTAAGGCCTGTTGCAGTCTCACTGAGCTTATCCCCTGCTTCAGCTGTGACTTTCTCAAGCAAAGATGCACTGTGTAAAATCCATGTGCGCTTATACATGCATTCAACTTTTTTTCCATTTTGTTTTTCAGACCTTTTTCACCATCCATTTTCATACCTGTGTTAAACTTTTTTTTCTTTTTTTGTGTTTTTCTATTTTGAAAATCACTGTGAGAAATGCCCTTTAAAGAAGGTGCTACTACAATCTCCGAGGCTCGGTTGTCATGGAGGCTGACTCCATCTTGCAGTCTCTGCCAGTGCATCCTGACATGACTCAAGCAGACGTGACAGTCTGGGTCACAGCAGGAAGTTAAAGGCAAGGGGAGATCTCTGAAGAGGTTGACAAGAACATTCTTTTTTTCCCCACAGTTCGTTATGTTACAGTTCGAATGTCTTTTGAAAAGTTCCACCTCTAGCTGGGAGGGAGGGAGTGAAAGGCTTGCTCATTGCTCAGATTCAATTCCCATGGAATCAGAGTAGCCTAAGATTAATCTATTTTTTTTAACGGAACGTTAAAGTATTCCGATGTATGTGTCTACTACTGGAATTATGGAATGGAACGACTCAGCAATAAAAATACTAAATGAACTTAGGGGGAGATAAGCGTGAAAAATGGTGCTTTTGTCGATTGCGTTAAAACTGTCCACTCACTTACAGACAGCGCACTCCATATTGTGCTCCTTTGGGCATGACGGTGTATTACTTGGCTCTCGTAATCCACAGGGAAGGTAAAAGCCAACACTTTGCTGCAATTTAAATTCCAGCCAGAGCTGTGATTGGATCTGTTTCCTGTAATGAAAGATGATTTAAATTAGATTGACTCTTGTGCTAGTATTCTATCTCTCTCTATCTATCTCTCTCGCTCTCTCTCTCTCCCTCTCATTCTCTCGTGTGTGTGTGTGTGTGTGTGTGTGTGTGTGTGTGTCCAAAAGAGTCTTTAAAGTTTAAATGGCCTCAACAAGACTGTTTTAAAGTTAGTTCAATTAGGTTTTTCTTTCACATTTGAAATGCAATTAAACATCCATTACAGTTCATTGGCCACATTTGTCACGAGTTGGCTTCATGTCCATATACATAAAACAGCTCGGTCCAGGCTAAGCATACCTTCTCTGGTGACAGGAATATTTGGCACTCCTAAGTTATAGGGGAAGTGGAATATTGCCTGCTACAGTAGGACACCAGTTAATGTGTGAGTGGATAAGTGGATTTTAATGGGCTTTAATGGAGTCGAAGTGCTCTGGGCTGTAAATAGCAGCTATTTTCCTAAATTGAAGACATTGATTTCCTTTGAAAAATGGATAGCCATAGTCTTTTTTTCTGTTGTTGGCTCGTAACTATAGGATAAATGCGTTGAGTGATTAGCCATCATCAGTCTGTCTCTAACAGCAGTACTGAGATTTTGGAAATGCCAGGCGGCTGGTCTTCCTCTAAGTGTATATATTGGACAGGAAGGGGACACACGTAAAGTGCAGGGAAATGTTACGTTTTTTCATTAGTCACATGAATGTCATTTCTGTCATTTCACTCTTCATAATGGAAGAGTTCATTTTCCTCTCTGTTTGTGATAGACATATCTTTTTGTGCAAATTACCTGACCATAGCAAACGTCTGAAGGTGTGGTTTCTCAGTGAGTTTACTGCAAGAGGTTCTTCAGTACACATGAGACCATGGCTTGATAGACTCACTGTATGTAGCTAATGTGGAAACAGATTTTCTGGTTTGCAGGAAGACATATATTTTCACTTCAGTCACTTTAAACGTTAGAGATCATCAGGAACTGTGTAGTTCTCTTTGAGTCGAGTCCACTCATTGTTAACCAATGGAAGTCATCCTTGGTCAATCATCAATCTGAACCAATCTCTAATCACCTGTCTCAGGGATTTTTTCATGGGCCACCACCTATAAATATCCTGGTGCGCAAGAAGTTAGTCCTCTTTGTACAGACCTCAGAAGTTCAACTATAAAAAGGACCCAAAGCTGCCATCTCTTTGCCCTTATAAGGAGATCAGGGTACCGTCTTTGCCCATATAGAGATCTGGATCTCCTTAAATTGGCAAAGATGTTAGCTTTGGGTCCTTTTTGTAGGCGAGCTTCAGAGGTCTATTGTCTATTGAGTGATCACGAAAGGTCGAGCTTCAGAGGTCTATCAAGTGATCACAAAGAACCATGCTCGAAGAAAGCCTCCAACCCACCAGTAATACTACTCTCACTGGACAAAGCCCTGCCACGTTATGCCTGAGATGGCGTGCGCATGCATTTTTTTTAAATGATCTTTACCTTTTTAATCTATTCTTTGAATATTATCCTTCTATGCTTTTATTTGCTATTACTGTTTGCTTTTGTTTATGTAAAGCACACTGAATGACCTCTGTGTATGAAATGCGCTATATAATAGATAGATAGATAGATTACTTTATTCATCCCCATAGGGAAATTATTACAGCAGCAATTAATAATATAAACATATATCACGCATAAACATACATACAAGTTAAAAAATAAATACAATTGGATATAGTCTCTGTTAAAGAGGTTGTAAACTGCATTGACTCTCATCATAAGATTTTCTCTCACGGCACAAAGGGGAGTTGTTGTAAATAGTTATGGCAGTGGGCAGGAATGATTTTCTATAACACTTCTTGCTACAGCGCAGTTGGAGTAACCTCCAGCTGAAAACACTCTGTTGTTTGACCAGTAGTTCATTCAGTGGATGTGAGGTGTTGTCCATAATGTTAAGGAGCTTTTGCAACATCCTTCTCTCAACAACTAACTCTAGGGGTTCAAGTGTACTTCCAATTACAGAGCCAGCTCTTTTAATCAACTTGTTGAGTTTTTTGGTGTCATTTGCCCTGATACTGGTACCCCAGCAGATGGCTGCAAAGAAAATGGTACTAGAAACAGCAGACTGGTAAAACATGTTCAACATCCTGCTGCACACATTAAAAGACCTAAGCTTCCTCAAGAAGTATAGTCTGCTCTGTCCCTTCCTATAAACAGCCTCAGTGTTGCACTTCCAGTCCAGTTTGTTATCCAGATGTACACCCAGATATTTATAGTTTTCCACTACCTCCACCTCTTCCCCCACGATGGAGACAGCCCTCTAAATAAACTTGACTTGACTATACTTTACTTGCATGGGGCCTGGACACTGCATGAACACTGCAGCGCTTCTCCTGAGTGGGACGGTGGTAGTGTAGTTGCTAAGGAGCTGGGCTAACATGCAGTAGCTTCAAAAGTTGTCGGTTCAATTCCCAGCTTCCACCGTTGTGACCTAACCCCGAGTTGCTCTGGGGAGAATGACCCTTGTAATATAATTGACATATGTAAGTCACTTTGGATAAAAGGGTCTGCTAGTTGAATAAATGGAAAGGTCCTAGTTTCCTGCAGAGGTTCCGAACGTGGTGTGACCGGCATGGAAGGGATCTTAACAGCCAAGCGTGCGATTCCTGTGGGTCTCACTATCGGAGGGCTGTGGTTGGACACTAGTACTCACCAAAGCGCTGCTTATCTGTGTTGTCGGCTTATTTATGACCACCAGCCATATGTGCACAGCAGCCCGACGGTGAGTTCTCTGTGAATGCTTGTCCTGTGATGTACGCATTCCCATTGGTCGTATATTCCTAACCGTCGAGTGAACTTAACTGAAAGTCCATGGGACTTAACTGAAAGAGCCCTCTGAAAGAGAACATGTGACGTTAACCCTTTCTAGCCACATTGGCTCTCTAGACCTGGTCCATTGGATTGCTTCAGAATATCTAGGGAGAACTTGTTTCTCATGGTGTGGCCATAGGCAGTGGCCTGTAAAAAAGTAACTGATTGGAGATTGGTTCAGATCGATGACATCATCCAAGAATGACTTGGTTAATGCCTCGTGTTCTCTGTCAGAGAACCAAGGTTCTATTCATAACCATAAGTTTTGTTCTGCTATAAATAGAGAGATTATGGACATGAAAAGACATTGTTTATTATTGCCATAAGAAGGAAGTCGTGACACATGCTTAGTAAGGTGGGGATGACTTATGTCCAGTCAAATGTAATAATTTGAATGCAGTCTCTCCTTTTTGAGATTTAAATAAGCTTCTCATGAAAGCTCTTTCACCTTTGGTCTGGCTTAGTGTTTTCTTCTATGTATGTTTAGAGCAATGTTCTCTGGAATAAAATGACTGTGTCAGTTCGGGTAGGCTAGAGCTCTGTGAGGGAATGGGTCTGTGAGTCAACCAGACAGCCTAGCAGCAAGGTCCCATAAACACAGACATGGCATTAAAATCTCAATCTCTCTCTCTCTCTCTCTCTCTCTCTCTCTCTCTCTCTCTCTCTCTCTCTCTCTCTCTCTCTCTCTCTCTCTCTCTCTCTCTCTCTCTCACTTTCTCTCTCTCTCTCCCTCTCTCTCTCTCCCTGTCTCTCTTATGATCAATCTTCCTGCCCTTCTTTCCTTTTCACCCATCTCGGTCTCTCTATCACTGTATCTGTGGTTATCCCCCCCACCCCACCCCCACCCCCCTCTCTCCATCAAGCAAAGCTTAGCCTTTCAGTTCCCATTCTCCCTCTCTGCGTCTCCAACTGACTTGCTAAAGTGCCGTATAGCAGGAGTGTCCTGCTATATCCCTGTCCCTGAGAGGACCTCCCAGTTTGATGAGGGCTGGCATGGCGTAGCGTGGCCCAGCCTGGCCTGGCGCGGTGCGGGCAGTTGGGGCTTCACTGAGCCGTGACAGGAGGGGAGTGCTGCCAGGCCTCTGATGCCCTCGGACTCAACAGATGCCAAGAGAAGCTGGGAATAGGAAGGGGAAGTTGGGGAGCCTTCATTTGCTGATTTTCTTTGGTCGTGTTCTTCACCGTTTCTCTAACTTTTCCTTATTCTCTGTTTCTACCTTTCTTGATCCTCCATTCTCCATCTGTGCCTCTATATTCCTCTGTTTCTCCTTTTCTACCCCTCTCTATCCCTCCATCCATGCTTCTCTTTGTCACATTCTCTATCCTTCCTTTTCTGCCTCTGCCTCTTTTTTCTACTTCTTTCTATCCCCTCTTCCTATCCACTCTCTCTCTCTCTTCTTCTCTCTTCTACTTCTTTCTATCCCCTCTTCCTATCCACTCTCTATCTTTCTCTTCCGATGTCTTTTTCTACCACTATTTCTCTCCCTTCCTGTAGTCCTGTCTTTCTTTCTGTCTGTCTTTCACAAAAGGCTCCAGTGAAGGGTTGCTTAACTAAGACTCCCATTAGTGGCGATTTGTTTATTGTTTTGTTTGTCTTTGCTGTGCTGCTTGCGGCAGGCCCGGTGTAATTTGCTGAAAGGCTGGACTCCTAAAACAAAGAGTCGTTGTCGGCGAAGTGTGGCTGCCGGCCAGGACGCTGCCGCATGTGTGCGGCGTCGTAATTTGCTACAACGGCAAAAAGCTTTTCGCCTCTAAGCGTGTACTGAGTTAATGGGTGGATAAGCTGCAGAGACATCCCCCCCCCCCACCCCAACCCCGATGTACACGCATATAAGGTGTCTCGTCAGGCCACTATTTGGGTCAATGTTTATTTTTTTGTGTGTATGTGGCCACGGTACAGAAAGGAAGTCATTACTCATACCGTGCCCAGCCTGTTCTGCTGTTTCCATTTAAACAAATGTGCCTTAAAAAGAGTGTTGAAAGAGGAAGTGATGGATGCAAAGACCTATTTAAACACCTAAGCTCTTATTGTCTGCCTGTAGATGTAATGGAGAGGGGGATATGTCATCTTTAGTGTTTGTTTCCCTTACAGGCAGAGCAACATCAGATCACCTGCAGCCTCCCCACCGAACCTACAGCATGAACCGAGCTTTCAGCCGGAAGAAAGGTACGACAACATCATCATCATCATCATTGTCATCTGAATCAGCTGCTGCCTGTGAAACACTTTGATCTGTTTTCTTCACCCCAGAAAACTTTATGACAACCAACTCTTCTCTGTGCGTCTTTATTAGTGAGTCAGCTCAGTACGTAGAGAATGCAGTGACAGTGTGTCTTCGTAGTTAATGTTGCTTGAATGCAGGCAGTAAATAAAAGACGTTTATAAAGTTAGCCGTTGGATTAACTGTGGTAATAAAGATATCCAGCCTGCTTAAAAGTTTATACAGTGCTCATAGGATTTTCATAAAGCCACATTCTCTTACATGCACACATTCACTAAATGTATAGAAGCTGGCTTTTAATCAGCGGTTTGGAGGTTGCACTCATTCAGCAAAACACAACAGGGAGTGTTTTGCACTTTTTCTCACCGAATCACTAATGAGAGCAAAAGCACACATACTCTCTCACACACACACACACACACACACACACACACACACACACACACACACACACACACACAATCATGTACATCACAGAAACCACAACTACACACAAACCCACATTCATACACAATACACAGTCATGCATAACACATAGAGTCACACACAATTACAGATCCCGACACTCTAACTCAAACACACACACACACACACACACACACCAAAGTCTATTTTCCACAGCCCCCCTTCATCAGAGGGAAGAGGCATTTCCATTTCAAGCTCTCCGCCTGTGCACATCACAATTAAAACCTCACCCGTAGAAAAGTGGACTGCTCTGGAGTCGGCAATCCCAGTCGCCGTCCTCCTTGTTGCCATCATCATCATCATCATCATCACCATGGTTATGGCACGCTGCTTTGGGTTTGCCTCCACATGCCAGCCACATGCCAGTTTGTGTGTGTGCGTGTGTGTGTGTGTGTGTGTGTGTGTGTGTGTGTGTGAGAGAGAGGAGTGCGAGAGAATAGCTTGCCTTCCAGGGGTCTCATGTTTAATGGATGCTGGTGACAGGCCTGCCTCCGGACCCGCTGCCTCGGTCCTGCTTGGCGGTTCTGGCTCGGTTTATCTCTCCTAGCAGGCAGCCGCTGTAGTGGGTCGGTTTGAATATTTCATGTTGCGCTGTCAGACCTCTCTCTCTCTCTCTCTCTCTCTCTCTCTCTCTCTCTCTCTCTCTCTCTCCCTCTCTCTGTTTCTCCCTCTCTCTGTTTCTCTCTCCTCTCTCTCTCTATTTCTCTCTCTTTGTTTTTCTCCCTCTCTCTCTCCCCCACATTTTTCTCTTTGTTTTTCTCTCTCTCTCTCTCTCTCTCTACTCTATCCTCTTTCTCTCTCTCTCTTTCTCTCTTGTGCGCATATATGCAATACACAGGCACTTTTTCTCTATTCCACGCTTACAGGCATTTGAAGAGGGGAGATAATGAAGTTTGAAGGCGGTTGCTGTTTTGCATGGCAGGGGTTTGGAGTGGTTTGTTTCATTCCAGCTTTTGAGTCTTTTTATTGCTTTTATATGTATTGATCTCAATAGAAATAAAAAAATGTAATAGTGTGACAGGATTACTCTCCAGCCGGAGTCACAATGATATTTAATGACAAGGAGAATTACATTTTTCTAAATACTGAGAATTCCAGCGATTAAAGTCCTTTGTGTTTAAGTAACTTGAGTATAGCTATGAATGGAATTAAATGTTAAAAGTGGGATTATTGTCTCAAAGTTTAAATGACTTTCACTTCATTTATGCATGTACAAATTCTTCATGTTGAGAGACGGCATATTTTATTTGAGTTTTCATTTGTGAACGACCTTGCCAAACTTGTGAAGCACCTCACCGATTAAGCGTGGGCCCAGACAGCATGTGATAGCACCCACACAGGTTTATCCAAAAAACTCATCGAAAGCCTCTAATTTAGATAAATGGCGGCGCTCCGGCTGCTATTTGCTCAACGTTCGAGAGAGAGAGAATCCCCCATCTGTCTCGCTTCAGTGTCAAATATGAGATGTCCCTCCTGACAGTTATGGCCCGACAGAAAAGACGGTGTGCCGTGTAGAACGTTCTAGTGGCTTTTAACACTGGTGATATCTGTGGTATTGTCAGATCCGTCAGCCTCTCGCGACAAGGGCAACTTTAATCGGATCGCAATGTCCCGTATTTGTATTGCTAATATAGGTGCCATAGATAAGTCTGCTGGAGTGGAAAATTAAATAGGTAGACAGCTGAGGTGTCTTTGGCCCGACGCAGAGGGAAAAGATATAAAAGCAAGCAGCGCATCCTTGGTGGCGAGAATCATCCAAAGAAATTGACGGGGGGGTGGGGGGTTAGAAATGGCTTGTGGGAAGTACTTTTTTGTGTGGACTGTTGGAAGTTTGATTGAAGGTGCGAGTTATATTGAGTGGGATAAAAATGGCTGTGGGGAGGAGGGGATTTTTCAATGTGTCTGCCAATCAGAGGACATTTATTCCAAAAGCACTGGGGGTACTTGGACCTGAATCGTTTTTTCCGCGACGCTTCAGCCCACAAAAGAATTGATTTGAGCTCCAATCATGGCTCTTATTTTTTTCAGCGAGAAGGAACTAAATTGCTGCCATGTCATGTTATTTTCATATGTTCTCTGCCTTGTCAGGTGTAAAAAATAGAAAAAAGTATTAACCCTCAAGGTATCAGAGGTCATGACCTTGGGGCTGATCAGTCTAAACTGTTCTTTAGATGCATCCTCACAATGGCACACGGCTGTCACCTCACATTGCCCTTGTTTTTTTATGTCTTTCCACCTCCGACATCAGAAGCCTCTTTTCACTCTCTGACCTTTCACTCGCCTGAGTCTTTCTCTCTTTCTCTCTCCCTCTCTCTCTTTCTCTCTCTCTCTCTCTCTCTCTCTCTCTCTCTCTTTTACACACACACACAGACACACAGACACACACACACACACACACACACACTCCATTCGTATGTTGACGGGAGGCAGGCGCCCCGGTGCATTGTGACCTTTTCCTTTGCAGCAGTGGCCGCTCGGCAGTGGTCTGCACCACCTCCAAAGGTCTGACATCTAAAAATGGACCAGTGAAGCAAGCATGGTAATCTCCTGCAATTGGTGCTCTTCAACCAATTTCCTAGAAAGACACTTTGAGTGCATTTGTGTGTTTGCATGTGTTTGTGTGTGTGTGTGTGTGTGTGTGTGTGTGTGTGTGTGTGTGTGTGTGTGTGTGTGTGTGTGTGTGTGAGTGTTTGTGTGTGTGTGTGTGTGTGTGTGTCTGTGAGTGTGTGTGTGTCTCTGTGTGTGTGTGTGTGTATGTGTGTGTGTGTGTGTGTGTGTGTGTCTGTGTGTGTGTGTATGTTGGGGGCAGGTGTTCCCAATAGTCTCTCCATCAACTTCTAATTAAGACTTTGCGAGAGCAGGTGAGAGGATGCTTCAGTCAATCAATGGCTGGGTCACCCATGGGCTAAAGTAGAATAAACATCAGTTTATTACCGGATGACAGGGTTCATGTCTGACAGACAGCAGTCCTCCAGGAGCCGACACAGGCCACTGTAGTGGTTTCAGTAAGCCGTATCCACACCACACCAGCGCTGTCATGTTTTCTTGTTTATTCTGGATGCGTCGGGAGGAGACGAGGCATGGCTAATGCTCCAGACAGCTGTCAAGCCTGCGCAGGGACTTGGATTAGAAGGGAAAAGCTTTTCTGCGCAAAGGTGTCAGGTAGCGTGTGACAGGACACACCACTCTGCTGCTGTCGCCTCATCCCGAGACACTAGCAGACGGTTGTCCGTACGCTCGGTGTGTGTGTGTGTGTGTGTGTGTGTGTGTGTGTGTGTGTGTGTGTGTGTGTGTGTGTGTGTCTATAGGCATGACTCACATCTCTTTGCCTCATCTGTGCCAACTGGTGCTGAGGAAAAGTGACAGATCCATGTCTAATTCTGTTTGAGGGCTTTTGAGTGTAGTTCTGAAAAAGATGGTCAGTTTTCTCCAATTTTACCACCTCCCTCTTTTTAACAGAATATCTAAGATATGGACATGCACTCAGTTCCTGTTGTACTCATTTCACTGAAATATGTATGAACAGTATTTGGTACTTGTGTGTCTATGTAGATATGTGTCAGTGGTTATCCCCGTATGTATTAGAATCACAAACAGTTTGAACCATATTTGTGTGTCTATGTAAGTATGTGTATTTGTATCCATGTATATCAATATATCAGCATCGCAAACAGTTTTATGATCTGCATGTAAACATGCATGTATACATAATATATTCATAGATAGATTTGTACAGCTTGAAATGTCTACATAGTTAATGTCTACATATCTGTACATATGAACATAGAAACTCTGGGCCAGATGTACGTACATTTGCGAACGTAGCGTTATCAGCGTCATGGACACACCGCAGATTGCGAACGCTGTCAGATCCAAGTTTCCGTCATATTTATCAATCGTTCAATCCTTAGTGTAAACTGTGCCTTTCTCTGCTATTCTCCGCCCATAAACGCAATTTTACGAACGTCCACAACTGAATGGCAGCGACTACATACAAGCGCAGTTAAATGAAGTTAACTGATGAGAAAATTAAAAAGAATCAAACGTTTAGCGATCATGAAATAATACCATACATGATATGATGTAAACAAGCAGGGAGATAATGAAGATCTAGCCTAGAAATCTAGACGCGCCCCTAGCGGCAGCAAATTACAGTAGGAAAGTTTAAGTGAATGGCGTGAAAGTGAAAGTAAGACATTCGAAAGGCAACGAAACGAGAAAGTTGAGGTTGCTTTTGGTAGTACAAATACTTTCACCACAAAAACTGGTGCTCTAAATAGCGATTCTGTTGTCTTTGAAAGGTTCTCTTATTGACGCATTGAAGTGCAATAGACCCCTTCGCAACAGTGGTGAAAACATAAACATCCGGGTGGGCGTGACGTCACTGGAGGCAGAAACAATCGTTTGGATAGTGAGGCGGCTATTTGAATAGTACTAGTGAGGCGGCTAAAATCAGACAGTAATCTAAAATCTTTGCTAAAATGTGTAACGATATAACACAATACGTACATACGTGATCGGGAGGATTATTTGAAAAAACTAAGGCTACATTATCAGATGGGACCATCCTGACAGACCCAATACCGTCAGTGATTGGAAAGACAGGTTTGCCATCAGTTGAATGGCCGGACATTATTGAAAAACCGAGTGTCTACAGTAAGGAGAAGCTGAGGGTGTATAAATCATTGAATGCATATAACTATCTCCTAAATGGTCATGTCCAAGACTTACAATAGGCCTACAATGACGTGGTGAGTTTTGTGTTTGCCGAACCGACATTTTACCGAGCCAGCGCCCGCCCATGTCACAAGGCAAAGATGTATTGCAAACGTGCTAATTACCAACCATTTCGTTTGAAAATTCTAAAACAACAATGTTTTTTAATACAAATAACATTTGATAAATGAACCTCACATTTTTCAGTAGCCATAGGTGTCTAGATTTGAACAAAATCTAGTTTGTTTCTTACCGGGGCTTTTACTGCCTGAAATATCCCATTTTGTTTACCACGCTCGGAGTTATTGCTGGGCCTTACACAGTAGTAGCCTAGTAGCTAGTAATCAAGGATTTGGTTTAGCTCTTCGAGTCACAGTAAAATTAAATTTTTGGTAGGCTACATAGCTTATTTAGATACACTTATGGTGTGGGCGCTTGCGTTTTTTTTAGGAATCCGCAGTCTTGGTTTGTATAGAAATTAATAAGTGACATACATGTAAAGAGGTTGGAAATACAGGACGATTGGTAGGCTAATATGTGAGGTTCCGATACAAGGCGTGGGTTATCGTGAGTCAAACGAACAACTACGTTCTCACTGGAAACTGTAGCCTAGGCCTACTTATTTCAAATTTAACCGATGACTTTTTCGGTTCTGGCACCCGACAGCACAGCAAGATGAGACCATGATAACCTTTAGCCTCCCGAATATGACTGTTCGTTTAGCTTCCCAGCTGAGGTGATGGTTTGTTTTGCCTCCAGTGAACGTAATGACGTAGGCTCAGAAGGTACCTATTTGGATTAACACCTGCTTTTACAAGGCGGAAGTATTTAGGCGCAGAATAGACGTTCGCTTTCAGGAGCAGTCTTTGTACATACCGCGGAATACATAGTTAGGCGCTCTTTACTCTTCCCCTCCCATCTTTTTACGCTAAACTCCCACTTTCCCCTGGATCCTCCCATGAACGCTTATGCATGACATGACAAACGCAATCTGCCACTTTCAGCTCCCACGACAGGCAGTTTGCGCTTTTACATCATTGCGGCCTGATTGTACATACCTCGCAATGATTTTACACGCACATTGCGAAACAAATACGCCTGAAGTGGGCACAAAAGCGTTAGTACATCTGGCCCTCTATGTCTAAATAAAAAAGCAATCAAGAATCTTTGTATGTACTGCATGTTACCTAATCTAACTGAGATCAAAATTTAATCAAACTCACACCGGGCTATAACAGGTTCGCTAGTGTAAGCCCCCCGTTCACAAGCGTAAAAATAGTTGTAGAAGACTGGTCTAATTTTTTCAGATGTACGCGTCGCTATCACGTCTAATGTAGCCAGTTCCATCGATTACAGTGAAAAGTTGACTGAACACCGTCCTGATGGTGGCATCGTTTAAAGTGACAGGCCGGGTGACAGAGAGGTTCCTGAAGCCCATTCAAAGTGCTTTCCACCGGGCATAAAGCTCCCCGTGGCTCATCCATCACCAGCAGGCCTCACACAAGCCAGGACACAGATGGCAAGACAAGTGGGACAAACTGCCCCTGCGCGCAGGAATGCAGAATGTTGCAATAGGGAGCCATTCATTAACATTTATACAGACAATATGAGAGAAGATGGGGGAGCAGATGAGGTATTGAGAGAAATATTAAGATGAGTAGAAGCTGGGGGGAAAACAGAGAGAAGGAGAGAGATGAAAACTCATTTTTGTGGCCTGTTGTCTCGCCGGAGAGAGGGCAGACAGTTTCATCTAGTGCGGGAAAACACATCAATTCCGCAGGATTTCATTTCCACAAGTGTCTCAATGCCAGAACAGATGAGGAGAAGGAAAGTGGTTTTGTCGTGCACGGTGAAGCCAGCCAACCTTGGTGTGAACTTTTTGAACTTTGGAAAACAGCTTCTCACCATTGGCGTCAATCCTCATCCTCTCTTCCCGCGGAGAGATAAAGGATATTGTGATATCAGCAGACAGATTTATCTCCAGAAGTCCAGTCAGGGCAGTCCACTGCAGAGACTATGAGCTGTTTTTTTTTTTTTTTTTTTAACTGCAGAACTAACGCAGATTTTGCTCCCTTCAGTGGCCTGGTCAAAGTGATACAAGAAGAAGGAACTCTTCCGTTAACAGGATAACGCAACCAAAAAAAGGTCTCCAGGACAAGGAACTCCTTAAATTAAATGAAAAATGAATTGACTGGACATGTTCTCTCCTTTTTTCTTTTTGACTTCACTTGACACCAAAGAGCACCTGGCAAAAACAGTGAAGACAAAGAGGACTGAGCACGTCGCCGACAACCCTCATCTGAAGGAGAAGGCAACAGACTGGGCTCCCAGCAGTGGTTTGGTCAAGGACACCTGTTAGAGATAGAACTGTTCTGTCATCGGCTAGACAGAACATACATGAGTTCTCCCCTCTGCAGTGGTCTGGGTCAAGGAGACCCGGAGAGATAGAACTGTTGTGTCATCGGCTGGACGTAGCAGACTGGATTCTCAGCAGTGGTCCGCACACAGAGATCCACAGAGAGGACACTATCCCCAGCCAGCGGACCAGAGGTCGAGGGGAACAGCTGGACCATGAGTCACTGCCAGAGGGAGGAGAGGAAAGGAGAGAACCAGACAAAGAAGGAAGTTGACTAACTGGTAGAGGTCTATTAAAGTTAAAGCCCAGGGGCCGCCAAAGTGTCTTTAAAAACGTTTAAAACCTAAAATAAAAAATACCCAGTGCTTGGTGTGGACTTAGCAGTAACTGCAAAAAGGAGACAATTGTCTTCCCAATTTCTTTTTTTTTTCCTATTTTTTTTCCTCAGCCATCATCTATCTACTACACATGTACCCATGTACTTCACTCCTTATGGTATGATATGCCAACAAAAACAACCTTACCTTCAAATGATGCCAGTTTATTTATGATGTGCCAAGACATACACTGCTTGCAGGCCAAGTGGTTCAAGTAGCCGTGTTTTTTGTGTGTGATCATTCCCAATTACAAAACATCATTGTTAGGACAGTAAGGATTGCTGTAGACATAAAGAGGGTGGAGGATTTGGGGTGTTTTTCTTTATTTGTCATGCAAAATAAAAGAGGCTAGGAGGAGAAGAGAACAGCGCCTGGTGTTATTTGTTTTCAGCCAGGCACAGTGCGAACTGAAGCCACTGCTGTGACAAATGAGCTCTCCCATTTATCTCCCAGCCTACAGACTCTTTGCTCAGGTATGCACACACACACACCTCTGTGTGTGAGAGAGAGAGAGAGAGAGAGAGAGAGAGAGAGAGAGTGTGTGTGAGAGAGAGAGAGTATGTGTGTGTGTGTGTGTGTGTGTGTGCATCTGTGTGTATCCACAGAAGGATGGTGGATTGGGAGGTGCAGCCCTGAGCCTGAGCCCATCTATAGCAGATCCATGGCTAAATGGGGGGGCATTTGTCTCTCCACCTGCATTGTCTCCTTTGTTGCCTCCAGGCTCAACTCCCCTCCTGAGCCGCCTGCTTTTGTGTGTTCCAGATAAGCCCGCCACGCACACCCCTGAAGCCCTGGTGAAGCGGCACGTGGCGTACAACGCCAAGGTAGGCGCAGCCACATCCACTCGCCTCGCATCTCCTAAACACAACAGTCGAGCACTAGAACAGCGGAAGCAACAGGGCTCTCTGCTCTTCACAAAGGGCAGGACTGTGCAGCAGTATTAACAATAGACTGGCAGTCTCTGACGAAGTTGTGGTTTGCCAGGAGAGGAGAAGGAGGAACGTTTTTGCGTGTTAATTATGGCTAATTATCTGTTTGAAAAGCAAACTGGGCAAGGCTTGTGGGGGTCTTTTGAACAGAATGTGACTTACACCACAGGTCGTTATGAACATGAGGGAGGATAATCAATCACTGAGGATCTTCTAATCTGCATAGCTGAAGATGCTATTTTGTCATTTTAAAGACTGTAAAAATCTCATTGTTAGATGAAAAAATCCCCCACAGCCCATGAATGGGAGGTTGGTTTGCTGTTTTCCTGTTTTGCTTTTAGCACAGCATGCAGTAGTGCCCCCCGCGGGGAACAGAACAGGGAAGGGGCTCTTTTCAGAGCCGTAAATCTCATCCCATTCATCTCCCATTGAACATGACGCTGTGTGACGGAGATGACTCGGCCCTGTCATAAACATGACACATAAACATGTCCTCCCCATCACTCATGTTACTTTATGTCATCTCACCAGGCTCCCAGGCACAGCTAGTTTGTGTTTTTTTCTTTCTTTTTGCATACAAGTATCCCATACAACCCCCCCCCACACACACACACACACACACACGCACACACACACACACACACACACAAATTTCCCACCTCAATCACCCAGGTGAGAGCTGGCTTTCACTGGGAAAAGGGCAAGACGTTCCCTATCGAAATGTGACCTGGCTCCAGAAGCCCCAAATTGCTTCACTGAAACCTAACTCTCACCTCCTGTACCTTCTACTAACACACACACACACACACACACACTCACACACACATACATACACACACGCACACACAAACACACACACACACACAAACACACACACACACACACACAGACCCATAGCCCCTGTCCTTAAAAGCAGTACCTCTGCCAAGTCAGAGGTGCCTGAAAAGCAGGAGAGACTCATTTCTGGGTCCTCCCCTGTGGTGTGCTGTTGTGCTGAGTGGAAGGCCAGGTGGGGTGGGCAGGGGAAGGGAGGTGAGAGGAGAGGTGAGCCGGGCTGGGCTCAGCAGGAGGTGGAGGATGTGCTCAGATTTCTCCTTCCCAGGGGCTGGGAAGTGTGCTCTTTCTCCCTCTCTCTCTCTCTCTCTCTCTCTCTCTCTCTCTCTCTCTCTCTCTCTCTCTCTCTCTCTTCTCTCTCTCTCTCTCTCTCTCTCTCTCTCTTTCTCTCTCTCTCTCTATCTATCTCTCTCTATCTCTCTCTATTACACACACACACACACACACACACTCATGCATCCAAACTTGTGCACAAATACTCAGCAGGAGGTGGACTGTATCTATTTCACACACACACACACACACACACACACACACACACTCACACACACTCTCACACACTCATACTCTGGATGGGCTCAGTATATTGATGTGATGGCAAACGCACACACACTCTGGATGATTCCAATTTGTTGATGTGAGGGCATGCACACACACACACACACACACACACACACACACACACACACACACACACACGCGCACACACACACACATTATCTGGTTGAGCTCAGTATGTTGATGTGAGGGCACACACACACACACACACACACACACACACACATTCTGGATGACTCCAGTGTGTTAATGTGAGAGCACACACACACATATGCCACCCAGAGTCCCATCTCCCACCTGGAGCCTCTGTGGGCTGGGAACCTGTGCTAATGGAATCACTGTCAGCCAAAAGAGCTCTACCTGATACCTGGTACCTGGGTTTCCAGCCAACTCTTCCGCATATTTAATGATCATTCATGAAACTTTTGGCTAACAGAAATAGGACTGCTTGTTTTCATCGGTTGTGTTATGTGAATTATAAATGGAATATCTTCAGATATGTGAAATATATTCTCAGTAGATGCGATATGATGCAAATAAACCCATAGATAGATAGATAGATAGATAGATAGATAGATAGATACTTTATTGATCCCCAGGGGAAATTCAAGGTCTCGGCAGCATACATACAACACAAACACATTCTTTGACAGCAGAAAGAGTAATTAAAGTATATAATATAAAAACACAACTAAGCAATAAGGACAGTAGAAGATAAAGAATATGCTAAATATACTAAAAACAGTATCCACATAGTGGTGATTAATCAATCAGAGGTGCTTGCAATGGCTGAGGCAGGGACTGAGCCTGTGATTCTCTGTGCATAGTAAGGTATGGTAAGGTGCTCTAAGGTGCTCTGTGTGAATGAGTGTCATGGTGGTAGTGCAATGGTGATGGTGATAGTGGTCATGGTGATAGTGCAAATGAGTAAGTCCAACAGTGCAACAATGCAGAAATAAAGTAAAGTAAAGTCTATATATCTATATATTTAACTATTTAAGAAATGTATAAGTGTGACCACAGTTTGGCTGTGGCAAGGAGGGGCGGGGGGGTTATGCATATGTGCTAATGTGCTAATATAGCACGCAAAGAGTGAGGCATAAAGACAATGGTACAAGTGGCTAGTGGACAGACAGTACCAAACATGGAGGGGATGAAGAGGCAGACAGACTATGCAGAGAAGTCTATCTCTCCTCTTCCCTTGAGTGAGGCATTGAACAGTTCAATGGCCCTGGGGACAAATGACTTTCTCAGTCTGTCAGTTGTGCAAGGCAGTGAGCGAAGTCTCCAGCTGATCAGGCTCTTCTGCTTAAGAATAGTGCTGTGGAGTGGGTGACACTCATTGTCCAAGATGTTGATCAGTTTGTTCAGGGTCTTTTGGCAGATAGTGAAGTGATGCACTCCAGTTCAGCTCCTACTACAGAGCCAGCTTTCCTTACCAGCCTGTCAATTCGCCCCGCATCATTCTTCCTTGTGTTTCCTCCCCAACATACTACTGCATAGAAGAGGACGCTGGCAACAACAGACTGGTAGAACATCCTGAGGAGCTTACTGCACACATTGAAGGACCGCAGCCTCCTCAGGAAGTACAGCCTGCTCTTCCCTTTCTTGTAGAGTGCATCAGTGTTGGCTGACCAGTCCAGTTTATTGTCCAGGTGGAGACCCAGATACTTGTAGGTGCTAACCACCTCCACATTGACCCCATCAATGTGGACTGGTAGCAGAGTGGGCTTAGACCTGCGGAAATCCACCACCATCTCCTTGGTCTTTGAAGTGTTAAGTTGAAGATGATTGAGTTTGCACCATTGCACAAAGTCCTCCACCAGGCTCCTGTACTCCTCCTCCTGCCCGTTCCTGATACACCCCACAATTGCAGTATCATCAGAAAACTTCTGCATGTGGCATGACTCGGTGTTGTAGCAGAAGTCAGATGTGTACAGGGTGAACAGGACTGGAGAGAGCACAGTTCTCTGTGGCGCTCCGGTGCTGCAGATCACAGTGTCAGAGAGACAGTTCTTCAGTCTGACGAACTGTGGTCGCTCGGTCAGGTAATCTGTAATCCAGGTTACCAGGTGAGCATCCACACCCATCTGCAAGAGCTTGTCTCCCAATCTGAGGGGCTGGATGGTGTTAAAAGCACTTGAAAAATCAAAGAACATGATTCTCACAGCACTTTTCCCCTTGTCTAGGTGGGAATGTGTCCTGTGTAGAAGATAAGTGATGGCATCGTCCACGCCCACTTTCTCCTGGTATGCAAACTGTAACGGGTCTAGTGCGTGGCGTACCTGGGGTCTGAGCATGCCTAAGACCAATCGCTCCATTGTCTTCATCACATGTGATGTAAGAGCGACAGGTCTGTAGTCATTAAGCTCACTAGGGTGTGGCTTCTTAGGGACAGGGGTAAGACATGATGTCTTCCACAGTGTTGGAACTTGTCCAAGGCATAGGCTCAAATTGAAGATGTGCTTCAGTGGCTCCCCCAGTTCAGCAGCACAGGCCTTGAGTAGCCTTGGACACAGTCTGTCAGGCCCCGCTGCTTTATTGCTGCACAATTTCTTTAGTTGGACTGTCACTTGATCTGTTGTAATGGTGAGGGGTGTAAGGGGAGTGGAGGGGGAGGGGTGCATCTGGGATCTGTGTGTCTGATGGCTGTTGACTGAGGTCGTTGTCACCTCATTGTTCGTGATCGCCATGTGGGGGAGGGGTGCAAAATCCAGTGATGGTGGGGGTACGATAGCCTGTGATGATGGAGGTGAGTGTTGCGCTGGTATTGAGGGGGTGTGAGGGTGGGGGCTGGGGGATGGTGGACAGACCACCACCATTGGAGCTGGAGCAGGGCAGTCAAACCTGTTGTAGAAGTGGTTCAACTGGTTCACCCTGTCCAGGTCCCCCTCCACAGAGCTGCAGTTCTTCTTCAGGCCAGTGATAACCTTCATGCAGTCCCATGTCTCCTTCAAGTTGTTTTCCTGCAGCTTCTGTTCCACCTTCTTTCTGTAGTCCTCCTTAGCTTCCTTCAGCTTGAATTTGAGTTCCCCTTGCACGCGCCTCAGCTCTGCCATGTCCCCCTCTCTGAACGCCATCTTTTTCCTGTTAAGAAGGGTCTTGACATTGCTGGTTATCCAAGGCTTGTTGTTAGGAAAGCAGCATACAGTTCTGGTGGGAACAACAATGTCCATGCAGAAGTTCAGGTAGTCGGTTGTGCACTGTGTGACCTCCTCTAAGTCCTCTCCATTCTGTAACACACTCCAGTCAGTACACTCGAAGCAGTCTCTCAGAGCCTCATCCACTTCGGGTGTCCACTTCCTGAAAGTGCGTGTGGCAACTGGTAGCCACTGTACTTTGGGCTTGTACATTGGCTGGAGATGAATGAGGTTGTGGTCTGACTTTCCCAGTGGGGGGAGGGGTTTTGCACTGTATGCATCCCTCACATTTGCATACATATCCATCAACCTAGTCTCATAGTGTCATTATAATCTATGCTATTGAGTTATGAGTTATGAGTTAATCCCCCCCCCCCTTCTTCAAGATTTTCAAAGAATTTCAAGTGTTTCCTCTTAAGATTTCCAATATGAAGGGGCAAAGTTTGCTTTCAGGTGGATGAAAACCCAGCTCATAGGCATCACTCAGTATCATCACTCAGTAAAATATGTTATGGGACTTTAAAGCCTAAACCAGAAGAGGCATTATAGCATTACTGCTTATCCCCAGACTTATATTATAGGAATCACTCTTATCACCTCCCCCCCCCCCCCCCCCCCCCCCCAATACACACACACACTGCCCCCAGAAGACAAACCTGCCGGCATTCCTGCCGCACTGATTTATACAGCAGCATTACCTTATCTGATGGTGTGTCAGTGTGTTTGGACGTCTGAGGGGCCTGCCCCATTGAGTGATAGAGATGTTTGGATCTCGTATCTGTCGAAGAGTTTTCGACGTCCAGAGCGGTTAGCAGGCCGATAGTGGAGAGTTGAGCTCCTGGGGGAAGCATTGGTGTTCGGAGAGGTCTTTGAGAGCGAGCCAGGCCAATCAGGACTGATAATGTTTGACAGCGAGCACTGGCTCGAGGTGCTCCCTGGCACTGCAGGTGTTTTCATTTTGATGGATTATCTTAATGACACTTCTGCCAAGTTCCACCTCAGAAAACTTTTCTTTCTTTCTTTCTTTCTTTCTTTCTTTCTTTCTTTCTTTCTTTCTTTCTTTTTCTCTCTAACACATACAGTCTCCCTTCTCTCTCATCTCTCTCTCTCATACACTCACACACACAAACATAAAACAACATTTATCAAAGTCTGAAGTGGCTTGCCAGGTCGCCACTGATTGTTTTTGCTGCTGTCTGCTTTGATTTGGTGTCTGTCTCAGTTCCTGGGCATCACCGAGGTGGACCAGCCAAAAGGCACTGACGTGGTGAAGGTTGCTGTACGGAAACTCAAGGTAATTTTACTCAGCGCAATCCAAACTCTTCCACCAGACTTGTTATTTTCCTGGCAAAAGAAACAAATTGATTTCACATTGACCTTGTCATATTCAATACCCTCAAGCTCAACAGTACCACAGAGGGTGGATAGCTATTTTTGAGCCAAACATGTTTACAAGGGGGTAGTTGATGAATGAAAACATAGCTACAGGTGGGTGTTCTCTCACACACAAATGAACCAGGTGGCACATAAAGTTAATTGTCTGCCTCGGGCCAAATGTCTCGTGATGGGACAAGTATGAGTGTCTGTTCTCCAATGCCCCCTAGTGGAACTCACGAACATCACAAGTGTGTATCAGTCAATGGTGTAGTTGTTGGTGGCAGAAGTTGGATTTGAGGAACAGTTTTTGGTGCAGTCTTGAAAACTTCAGAATTGTTGAGCTTATTGATGAAAAGCTCTGACTGCACAACAAAGTTGTTGTTGTTGTTCTTCAGTTTCAAAGGCACATCAAGAAGTCAGAGGGACTGAAGGCCCCCAAAGTGGAATTGCAGATTTCCATCTACGGCGTGAAAATCTTAGACCCAAAGACAAAAGTGAGTGACTCATTCTCGCAGCGCATCGAGCCTGAGGGCTTCAATCTTCTCTAATTAACGCTTAGCAGAGCAGTGCTGAGCCTTCTCACACTGACAAACACTGACATTTAGATTTTATCATTCAGCAAACTCTTTTATTCAAAGTGACTGTTAGATGTGCACTTTGCACAGTGCATATCCACATTTTTAGCAGTTTGTGTGTTCCCACGGTAATGGACCCCATAACCTTAGTGCTACTGCAGACAACCTAATTTACCAGTTCAGAAACTATAATCTAGACTGACTGTGGATTTCAACCTTTTGTGTTTTGTTTATTGTTGATAGATGCAAAAAAATCTTTTTTTACAAGAAAAGGCTACATTACTTACTTTAGTTAGTTAGTTAGTCAGCCTAACCTACGTTACACACCATTTGGAACAGTAATATTGTGAGTTTGATGCATCACATGATAAAAACAGTTTCTTGGTTTAATTAACAGTGAACAGCACAGTTGCATCACATAGCCTCCTGATGCTTGCCCCCGTTGAGATGGAACTTAAATTACATTGTCTCCACAGGAAGTACAACATAATTGCCAGTTGCACAGGATGTCCTTCTGCGCAGATGATAAAACAGACAAGAGGATATTCACGTTCATCTGCACTGACCCCGAAACCAAAAGGCATCTGTGCTATGTGTTTGACAGCGAAAAATGTGTAAGTCAGAGATGTGATTGGTGATGGCAGCAGTTTTTACCGGATTGCAGTCCTGCCGGTCTGGGCTCAGGTCAAACTGAGCTGAAGTTAAGTCTGATAAAGACGAGCTAATATTATTAATGTAGTAATACATTTCAGCTATGACTGTAACAATATATTGAACTGTAAAATATATTTGTCCTGAAGAGCAATATTGTCCAGCACCAATATTCAGACTGATTCATCGTTCCTGACTGCAATCCACCTCTGCCATCTTTCCTTATCCAATCAAATTTCTCCAAGAAGTCTAGACCCCTGTTGACCCAATACTCACCGCAGGCTACCCTTAGACTCGATTTATGCACCACACACTTTTCTAATTTGTCTCTTTTACTTATCCCATTAAAACACTTATCTTTCTTCTCATCTCATGTCTATGTTTATGTCCTTTTGTATACAGCAAGTTGTTGTTATTGAACTTTATCTATTTTAGGATCAGTCATTACCCTATTAATTTATTGTTAGTCTGTGTTTGACTTGACCTGCTCTGTATGCAGAAGAGATTGCATGCTTTCACTCAGCTGTTTACTCTCCTCTGCCACCGTGTTTACTGTTTACTGTTTGTGTTTACTGTTTGTGCCCTCTGTCTTTGCTGTTGTGGTGCAGGCAGAGGAGATCACCCTTGCGATCGGCCAAGCGTTTGATCTGGCGTACAAAAAATTCCTAGAGTCCGGTGGTAAAGACATGGAGACCAGGAAACAGATAGGCAACTTACAGAGGAGGGTAGGAGTTCAACAGAACATTGATTATTTATTCATGATGATATAGATATATATTTTTTGGCAAAAATATAATTCACAGAAAAAGATGCTGAGGGGCTTTATAAAGCTGAGGCTCACATCCGAGATTCATACGAGATGTTATTGAAATAGACAGGACTGAGCTCAAAACTGTTTTGTATATGAACCGGAGTGAGCCAAAGGCCAGAAAATCTCTATCAGTCTTCCCTTGCTATTTATAGTATTTCCCAGCTGTTTGTGTCATTCATCTGTAGAGTTGAGGAAAAACCTCCAGCTGTTTTAATAATCTCCTTGATTCATGCTTGAAAAAGAGCGATATAAAATACAGAACTGTAGAATGTTTCATTATTAGCTTTCCTCCATCTTATCTGGTTGTTGTTGTTGTTGTTATTGTTGTTGTTATTGTTATTTTGGTTTTGTTGAAGATCTTTGTTCTTCTTTGTGCTAGATTCAAGATCTGGAGGCGGAGAACTCAAGATTAAAAAAGCAGCTTCAGAATCTGGAGGACCAGTTGATGAATGCTCAAGTTTCTCCTGTAGGTTCTCAAATAATTTGACAGACAGCCACTATAGCGAGGCACCACTTCTTTCTTTACAGTATTCACACATGCCTTGCCCTAATTTTCCCTTTAGATGATGCAGATGAATTCACTTTGTGTTGGTGTTCTGGTCTACTTTTTACACATGTATGAAGTTGAATAAAAGCTGTCAATTCACAATGGTGTAGGCGACAACTAGATGAAATCTAAAATGGTGGTTCAGAAATAGGCCCAAGTGACTAAGTGACTATCTTTTCCTAACACTCCTCTTTAGTTTTGCCTTTTAACCAATGAACTGCCACCTTTCACTTCTACCTCTTGATTCCATCTAACCCTCTAATGAAACAAAAAAATCTCCTGTCTCTTTCCTCTTTTGCGCTCTCTTTCATCCTCCACTCTTACTCTCCTCCTTTCTTTTCCTTTCCTGCTTTCTCTCTTTCTTCAAGTCTCTCTCATCCTTTTTTCCTCTTTTCTCCTTTTCCCTCCTCTCTCTCTGTTTCCCTCTCTCCCCCTCTCTCTCTTTTCCCTCTTCTCTCCTCCTCTCTCTGTCTCTCTCTCCTCTCTTTCTCTCTGCGCCTCTCCTCTTCTCTCTCCGTCTCTCTTTCTCTTTTCCCTCCTCTCTCTTCTCTTCTTGCTTTCTTCTTCTCTCTCTGTCTCTCTCTCCCTCTGTAGCTCCTCCACCTGAACCCCAGTAACGAGGCCTTCATGCTGCAGCGCCCCTCGGCTCTGTTCTGGTGCGGTGGCGGCGTCGGTGGTGGCGGCGACTTCACGAGCCTCTCCTGTCTGGAGATCTGCTCCGTCACGCTCACCCCCGCCAGCTCCCCTGAGTCCAGCCAGTCAGCCGGCCTGCTCACACCCCCGCCCTCCAAACCCGCCCAATCAAAGCCCCTCAGCGACCACAGTGTGCCACGCCCTCGCGTAATAACCAGCGCTTTGCTTCTCTTTACTCACCCACTATTCAGCACTTTGTTTTCCTGCACAACTTATTTTCTCTGATAATGCACATTTAGTAGAGACAATAGCCTGCTTTCGGATTGTCATTTAGAAGAAAGAGTTTCCATTGCCTCAGCTTGTAGTATAGCTAACTGTAAAAATGTATATCAAGAGAATGTAGGAAAATGGTGAGATTATTCAGCAAATACTTTAACAAAAAGGCAAATGGATTTTAGATCCCAGGTCTCCAGTTCCTCACCAGCACCACTGATCCAATCACAGCTCACAGTTCAAGTTTTCCAAATTGGGTGACTCTTTTAAGCAAAACAACATAGATGTGCTTTAGAATATGACAAGCCACAGCAAATCAATCCATTGTCAAGGCCACCAAATACAGTGTAACATTACATGGTGGATAAATTGATCCATTTATATTGCAGCAACAACCATTACCCTACTATAGTTTGTCCTATACAGATGGAAACCCATTTTGATAGACAGGTACAGTATGTGTACTATGTTATACTTTAACAGTAAAATGAACCTTTTTTATATTTGAGCTAAACCCTAAAAAAGAGGTCAACTCAGAGCCCAGTACACACACACTCAAACAGATAGATAGATAGATAGATACTTTATTGATCCCTAGGGGATAGATACCCAGCACCCAACTCGCACTCACACACACACACACACACACACATTCTGCCTGGCATTTTATAGTTGTCGATTCATATTCCTAAAAATGTCAGAAGTTTCATTAAAATCCAAGTTTAAAAAGGATTGAAATACTTAAAGTTTAATTTTTATTTGATTCAACACATTTTCCTGGCATATTGATTATGAAAAATCCAAGAGTGGTTGTTAACGCGGTTGCATTATGTATAAAGGTCTTATCTTCGCTCACCCACCAGAGTAGATCAAAGGCAGAGCCAGAGCCTTTCAACCCCGGCACTGCTACTTTACAGCTAATTGCTTATTCTGCTTAGAAGACTCCATCACTCAGCACTGACACTTCAGCATGTAAAGGAGCTGACACGTGAGGATCAGGAGCCAATCAGATTCATAGACAACGTTTGAACTTTGACCTCCACTCGTCTTCCCCTCCAGGCCGGGAGTATCCCCACGCGGGGGCGATCCACTGATGTCTTCGACATGGTGCCCTTCTCACCTGTGTCGCCCATGGCGAAGATATCGGACAGCAACGGGAGCACCCCACCTCCCTCCACTCCTCCTCCTCCTCCTCCATCTTGTCTACCACTTAAGGAGAGGAGTAAGTATGTCTCTCTCTCGGGTACGTTGTGAGAATTTAAGCCTTTATTTATTCATTTAACACTGGTGTTTTTATCCTAAGCCACTCATAAAAAATAGGAGCAGTCAAGGTACAGTTTGAATAGGTGATAATAGTACAACAATAAGCACTTCCTTTTGTAGTGTTGTAATGCTAATTCAATGTATTGTTGAATGATGTTAATGATGGATGTTTGAAGGAAAATAAAATAAATGGAAATTGTATCTACCACCATCAATTTTATCCTATGTATTTTATAATTTTCCATTTATAAACAGACTACTACTATACTATAAGAATTATAAGTACTTCATTGTTTAAGAGTAGAATAACAGTTCATAGTCAAGTTAAAGGTGATTTAAACAATGTCAATGTTAGTTTCTAAGCTAAAAAAATGTTGTCATACAGCAAACATCACCTCACCATTCGCTAGGTGCCTGTGCCCTGAATACACTGTAAAAAATCGTGGTCTCTGTGGGCAGCCTAGGCTCCAAAAACAGCAACAAAAACAACCTGGTCCATCCTGAACCATAAAAACATAAACTGTTTCAGCCAATCACCGACAAGATGCACATTTAGGAGAGTTTCAATTGCACGGAAGGGAGGGGGAGGGAGTAGCGAGCTAGCGCTCTGTTTTGTTTGAACGTCAACAGAAGTGATGTTACCCAACATCGCTTAGAGCACCTTTTAGTCAAGGGATGTAGATAAGAAGGATAGACAGGATAGAGAAGAAGGTCATGGCAAGCACAAGTCAAGTGTTCTAGGTTGTGAGTAGTCCTAGGAGAGGAGGTGCTCTCGGAGGAGCTGGGTCTTCAAGAGGTTTTTGACGATAGAGAGGGACGCCCCTGCTCTGGGAGCAACTGGTAGTGCATTCCACCATCGGGGAACCACAGATGAGAATACAGTAGTTTGGATTGCCATGAGTGTGCCAGCACAGTGCTGCATAGCACAACAGTCGGGTGGTAGCATATGCCTATATGAGAGCATTCAACTTATTCAGTGCGGAACCGGTGAACGCTTTGTAGACCAACATTAGTGATTTGAATTTGATGCAAGTTGCTATAGGTAACCAGTGGAGCTTGATGAGCAGTGGGGTTACATGGACTGCCCTTTTAGGTCGGTTGAAGACCAGTCAGCCACATTCTTGGATCATCTACTAGGGTTTCAATACACAGGCTGAAAGACACGATAGAAGGGCATTACAGTAGTCAAGACCTGAGATGACCATGGCCTGTACTAGGAATTGGGTAGCATATTGAGTTAGGTACAGCCTGATTTTTCATGACACCTACATTTCTCACAACCTTGACAGTAGCAAGAGATGTGGAGTCAGGTTTGATGTTGATGTTGTGATGTATAGTTTTTTTAACAAACAGTTGGACTTTTATTCATTAGGATATATCTGAGAGACATTCAGAGATCCGAGCCGAGGGGTCAACTCGTCTGGTGGGAATGACAGATAGAGCTATATACAGATAGAGAAGCCATGTGAGTGGATAATCAGACCAGGGAGGTGGTGTGACTGACAAAGAGAAGGTGCCCAACCCTGAGCCTTGGGGTACCCCTGTAGTGGGATAGTGAGATGCAAATTGCTGTGCAAGTCAAGATGCGTTGAGTGGACGCCCCATGGGGTAGGATTCAAATGAGGACAGTGCTGTGACTGTGATGCCCATGTTTAAGAGTATGGAAAGAAGGATGCAGTGGTTAACCGTGGAAGTGGAAGTAGCTGATAAGTCAAGTAGGATGAATACAGAGGACTGAGCTGTTGCTCTGCTTTCTTTTAAAGCTTCTGTCATAGACAACACAGGCGTTTCATTTGAGTGGCCGCTCTTAAAGCCAGATTGATTAGGCTAAGGAGGTTATGCCTTAGGAATTATGAGACCTGTTTGGAGACCACCCTTTCAATAGATATCCTATTATAACTGACTTTGGTGTAGAATGATACTCAGTTAAAGTTATCACAGGGTTGATTGTGGGTTCTCTCATTCTCTCTCTCTCTCTCTCTCTCTCTCTCTCTATCCCTCTCTTCATTCAACCCCTCTTCTCATTTTCTGCCCGGTCCTCTCCTGTTTATCCATGTTGTTTTTACTCCTGAACCTTCCCTCTTACTGCGTTGATCCTTTTTCTTTTCATCATATATACACTGCTGCCTTCCTTTCCTATTTCCAAATCTCTGTGCCTATGCTTTCTACTGTCCTTCACATTCTGAGCATCCTTTCTTCCCTCTCCTCCCCTCCTCTTCCTCCTTTCTTCTATCCTCCTCTCCTGTCTACTATTCTTCTGTTCAACAGGAATAGACCTGTTTGGAGCTGAACCGTTTGACCCTTTCATCTGTGTACCCACAGACTACTCTCCCGACATACAATCCAAGCTGGACGAGATGCAGGTGAATACATAATCACACACACACTCTATCTCTCTCTCTCTCTCTCTCTCTCTCTCTCTCTCTCACACACACACACACACACACACACACACACACACACACACACACACACATACACACATTATCTGGATGAGCTCAGTATGAGCTCACTGATTGATTTGAGAGTTGAAGAGAAAGCATGAGCTTTTGGGTTTTAGGTAAAACATTCCACCATGAACCAGCAAAAGTCAAGGGAAACGTAACCAAGGAATATCCCAGTAAAACTCAAATGAAATATTCACCAGGCAGCAAAGGAATTCAATATTGAATTAAAGCACTTGCTGACATGTAATTGCGATTTATGACTTTTCACAGGTACAGACAATTATACTTAAATTATGAATGGTTAAAGTGCAGGCCAGCATAACTTATCGTTTGGATTGATCTCTTAGCTGTCACCAGATATGAATTTTAGTTGAAGCCATAATGTAGGTGTATATTCTTTATAGAGGGCTGTTTTGCCTTTGTTGTTTTGTGGTTCCCTCATGAGCAATCAGATAGGAGCTGCATTGACATCCCCATGACAACAACCATTTTTCTCAGACATAAATGTCAAAGTGGTGACAGGATGTGATTGACAATAACTTCAGACAGCTGCCTTGACTCATCAACCAGGAGTAAAAATGAGCAATCAAATATATCAGGCTACATTTTAGCGTTAAACTAAATTAGCTTTGCATTCTAACAGAGAGCTTCATTTTCTTGGTTCATTCTATCATTGTTTTTGCCTGAGGTTTTTTAGTATTTTAGTAACAACTATAATCTTTCTCCTCTCCTCTCTTCACGCTGCAGCGGCAAAGATGGTTTGTACGCTTGATTCTTCCTCTGAGACTTGAAATAACCCAGAGTGTTGCCACCATCCCCTGGCTTCTGTGACGTTTGTGCCATGGCTGTCAGTCTCTCTGTCTTCCAGTTCAGTTTAGGGACTCTCAGATTGGGATTAGACAAGCAAAGGGTTTTTTTTCCCTTGCTGCATTTCTGCATTTCAATAATCTGTTCGATGATAAACTGCCTCTGAATTATTTATGTCGGCAGATGAAAGGAAGCAAACTTTTCCACCACCCTCAAAAAGTTGCTGATGAACTGAACTGAGTTTGTTCATGTGCTTCTGGATTCATCGTTTTTAAGATGAAAAATGTATTTTGCTGCATTGTTTTTTTTCCATTGGAAAGCATGCCCATGGCTGTATTGTCATTTTATTTTTTCGTTTTCATCAGCCTGGTTTCCGTCTCTTCATGTCATTTTCATGGAGACTCCTTTTATTTCTTTGGATCTTTATTCATTCACGTTTAAAAAGCAGCATAGCATAAGCAAGTCGTTGCTTTTAACTCTGGCAGACTGTTACATAAGCTCTAAGTGCCCTGTCGGGGGATTGCCATGTGCAATGGCTTAAGCAATGCATGTGAATGGCTGTACTTTGTCATAGGAGGCAGATTTATTTATGGAGAACAATATAAACCACTAAATGACTCTGGTTTGTTTGTTTGCTTTCTCACAGGAGGGGTTCAAAATGGGACTAACTCTGGAAGGCACAGTATTTGCGATGGATCCACCGGATAGTCGATGTTGATGTCAAAACAAACCTTTTTTTATGTAAATAGAATTCTAAGTTGTAAATGATTTGTAATGAGTTCTTGCTGAAATGTTAAATCAAGATTTTCAGTGTATTTCTATTTGCATTTTGCATTGTGTCAAAGAGATATACTGTTAAAGCCACACATGTGGAATTTCTTATTTTTGTAGGGTGAATGAAACAAGATGGACATCATATGTAGGGGTTTAAAGATTTCATTATTTAATGTCATATAATAGTGAAATATGTTAATTTGAGCGGAAGAATGAAAATACTTACTGTTTAGAGGGCATTTTAATATAATGACAGAGTTAAATCTATTTAATTTAGCAATTTCTTTACTTTAGACTTTTGCACATGGAAGAACTTGAAAATGTCTTTTGAGTTTATTCCACATTCATCAGAATCTTGTACGTTGTAACTAGTGGCAATTCAATTGCATTTTTATTTTATTTCAGAGTTTGTCAGAATTTTACTATAAATCAAACACTGTTAGTGACATAATATTTCACCTACAAAAACTGATTTGCATGTCTACGTAAATCATCCCATGTACAAACTAACATTTGTCATCATTTAAAACATCCATTTACTCTGCTAAATGAAGAGGACCTTAAAACATGATTGTTTGCACTTCAGGGGTCGCGAATGCCCACATTTCTGTTTTAGACCATTTAGCTTTTTAGTTTTGTTAGCCTCTTTAGTCATTTTTACAGGTTTATTGTACTGGTAACTTAAGTTTTGGTGATTCAAATCTGTGTTTGATACTAACATCAGCATGTAGACCGAACCAGCACTTCCACCCTTAACTTAACCACTGTTATTTTCACTTTCCTACATCCATGTCATAAGAGGTGGAAGCCCTACAACGTGCACTTACACAAAGGCTTAGAACTGCAAGTGTTATGTGTTTTTCTATGCTATTTGGAGAATAAATTGTAAACGTCTTCAGTCCTGAATGAAATTAGTCAATTTTGTGACTTGGCCTAATGTGACTGTGCCCAACATGTGTTCTTATATTCATGTGTACTTATTCATTGAATAGAAGAATCAACTCCTGAAGAACCACTTGCTCGGTTGAAGACATTTCAAGACAAACGGAAATGTTCCATTAAGACCGTTGGTTTTCATACAAACACGATGATGGAAGAGGTTTCGCTACACTGAAGACATTAGAAGTTGAACGATTGCTTTAATCAAATGTGGAGAAACACAAACAAAATCACATTGGCCCACAGGATCTGAAACAGGATTACTTTAGAGACATCGTCAATTGTCAAACCAAAGTAACTTGTTTAATTTGGCACAGGCCTCCACATAATAGAATGTAAAGGATGAGATTGATATTCTGAGCAGCAATTGGAATGTCTTGAGATGTCCAAAGCACAAAAAAGAAGAACAATCTGGTGCTCAGTGCAGACACAAATAACCATTCATACTGGCCAGACTGCACCTGCTTTTCATGCGGTCATGACCATATTATGTTAAGTGATTACCACAACCCTCACCTACAGAGTCCACTGATGGCATGGGGGAAACCTCATTAGGCTGCCGGCAATTAATCATCTCTCGAAACGCCCGTGCATTACCATAAATAACATCCAGAGGTAGCATGCATAATGTGATACGTGAAGGGGCACCATTTGAAATTTAATTTTCCAATCCATGAAGAGTTCAGAGCAGGGGATGAGAAGGGGAGTGAAACTGCATCAACAAACCACACAAACACAAGCCTTCCAGGGCCCTCTTTAATTCAGGTTAACCCACCCAATGCCCTGGGGCCCCACTGAAGAACAGGGAGAAAAAAAGGTCAAATAAAAAATCTGAGCTTAGATTTCATATAGCACCACCTGGATAGAATTACAAGTAGGACAATAATGATTCATTCAACATAAATAACTAACATATCAAAACATTTAAAACTTATTGCATGTGGTAATTTTTTTGTTTTATTTCTAGTTAAAGAAAAGGGTGATTGCACGTAATAAAAAGAAAAAAAAAGTTATGAACAAGAGATCATGGTGACTTCTTTGTGTGGGTCAATATGCCCGCTAAAATTGCCAAACAACCCAACCAGTAGGAATTATGATAAAGTTCAACTTGAGAGGTAAAATACTGCTGTGGTTAAAAAAAAATATTCTCAATATGGCTCCATGGTATTCCTGTCCCATTACAAATTTGGTGTTTAGTGATGTCTATCTGAGAAGACGTAATAAATACTTGTCTTGGGCAAGGAAGTCTGTGTTTGTCAGCCAGGCTGCTGATTCCATCCGCAGATAAGTTCATGGATCCCTTGGTGTTCCGAGCCAAGGAAAGGTTGTGTTAGGGTGTTTTCCTCAGACTTATGAGAAACACACTGGGCCAATATCAATTCCAAACTCCTGATCAGCTCTGCCCACATCCACTGCAGCCAAGTCCACGATGGGCAGTCTGGTTGGTTTCTGAGTCCGGTACTCAAAAACAGTCTTTCCCCAGTCACTGGGAGCATCCTGTAGAGCCAAACCAACAAAATAAGAATTAATGTTAATAGTGTTGTGTGTGTGTTATGGTAAATATCAGAAGTAAGTCACATCAGGGGCGCCGCTAGGGTTGTATTCCATAGTACGCACACGCATACGTGTGCCCCCCCCCCCCCTTATTTACAATTTTTGGTAAATGTTGGCTAGCCTAACATGGGCCTCTCCTTATTGAGCCTAAGAAAAACCTTTACATAAACTGGAACAGAAAGCCCCTCTTAATCACGTCAACCTACCCATGTCATCCCTTATCAAATAGCCTACCGCAAAGCGTAAAAACTTTTACAACACTGGCTGTAGGTTACGTGGGCTTATAGGGGTGTTTCAGGCTTTTTAAAAGTTCTGGGATGAAGGAGATTTCTTTTAAATTCTGGTTGCTAAGCACACTATTTTACTGCAGTTTGGGAAGGACAGAAAAACCTTTACAGAGCAAGCGGCTGAGTCACATGGTTACAGTGCAAAACAATGCATATTCTTTTCACTTAAGATCTTTCTGGTTTCGAATAATATGTTCACTTTCAAACTAAACCTTATTAAAAGCAGTGCTGGAATAGTAGTACTGGACTTAGTAGTAGTAGTAGTAGTAGTAGTAGTAGTAGTAGTAGTCTCTGTTATTACTGCCATCATTCCTACTTGTACATGAACTGGTAAGACTTACTCAAAGCTCAGTGTGATGTGAAACATGACCCAATATTTTTCAAAGCTTCCCAGTTCAATTTTGGATTAAAACATACAGCCTCAGGTTGTCCTTAGTTTGTTGTAGCCGCCAGTTTGGAAAAGCCTGCGTTACACAAGTAGACTATGACAAACTGGAATGGAGGATAACCTTTCATGTGTATGAGAGATGGGGGTGTATTCAACATGTAGTCACTCTTTAGCTCAATAAGCTGTTCCTGTATTTCTAAAGTGAGATGTTTTGTTGTGCACCGGGGTCTCTGGCATCAGTGGAATCAGCTCTATCCTCACAAGTTAAACTTGTCTGTGTTACTCTGAGCATACTGTATTAATAGACTTTACGGTTGAAAGAATGTGATATGAATAAATAATACAGAGGATGCTTTTGCCCAGGTGATTCCACCTTAATAGCATTGCTAAGACCATAATCGAGTGTGAGAAATGGCAATAATGATTGGCTCAGCAACTAGAAATTAAATAACTTGTGATGCTTATTGGACAAGTGGGGATCTCAGGACTGAGCTCAGTTGAGAGAGAAGGAGAATGATTATGTGCAGTTACTGTTGGGGTGTTTGGAAAGAATGTTTAAAAATGGCTGATTAAAAATGTAGCCTAATGTACTCTTATTTTGGAGGGATGTCAGGAGCTCTTGAAGGCTACTGCAATCTGCAACCTATGGAACTATATACAAATCAAATGGTAGCCTGATGTTCTACCTATGGGGTAACACTTGAAATATAACATCTGTTTACTATTTGTAGGCGATGGTTATCATATTCACATGTCAATGGAAAATGATACATATGAAGTTTTACCGATACATTTTAGAGTTTTTTTTATCGGCCAAGCTGAAGACAGTTGTGTATGTTATTGTTCGTGCAACTCTTAGGCTCATGTCCTTTGCATTTTATGAGTGTGTGTAAAACCTTACAATGACCTTTCTGATTCAAGTTGTTCTTCAAACCACATCACACACTTGCATGTTTGTATCTCTCGTCCTAAATGAAAAATCACTCTCCACCAAGAAAAAACAAAAGGGAGACTACTTACGGAGCAGCCGTCCTCGCTGACGGTGTATTTCATTCGGCTGTTGCCGAAGGCGCGGATGTCGACTCCGTCAGCTCCCTTCAAGATGGCTGCCTTCTTTAGGTTGCCGGTGCTCTCGTCCTTGTAGATCACGCTGTTGCGGCAGTGGAAGGTGAGCATCTGGGAGGCCTCTTTGGACAGCAGGCGCACGAAGGTCAGCTGGACAGCCACCGAGTTACGAGAGGCCCCCTCATTCCCGTAGGTAAACTAGAAAGACATTTAGAGCAATTGCACGTTACCATTTCAAACACCTGTGTAGTAAATGTCTTGAACAAAAATGAGTTACCAAGTTATTAAATTGAGCACTGAGTGAGCAAGTAGCCTATTTTTAAATGAGGGTTAAAAACAGGTTTTATATGAGGCAGAGCAAACATGGCAAAGGGCATCTTTTCCGTAGATAAAACAGCATCTGCAGTGGGGCAGAGCTGCTCCCAGTCTGATGGACCCGATGGACCAAATCAGATTTTAATCCATTCAAGAGTTAACTGTAATGTCAGAAAAAAAAGGAATTTGCTGATGAGGACTTGGAAAAAACAGAAGCTCCTTGTTTTAAGGAGTGGTTTATGGAATTGCGAAAAGGTGACCTCTTATGAACTGTTCTTCTATAGACCGACTGAAAGATGAAAAGTTGTGAATTACCAGATTTGTCAGGATATACAATGTGTATGGTACTTTGTAAGTACTATTATAAAGACTTTGTTCTGTCATGTTTTCTTTCTTTCTCTCTCTGTTTTCACTTCTGTTCTGTATGCATGTGTATCGCTAGATTGTATTGTCATTCACAACATTTGGTGTGTGTTGTTACAGCATAAAAAGTTTCAAAAATTAATTTGAAACTTTTTTAAAGTGAAGATCAGTATTTGCACTTACACGAGTTCCTCCATTCATGTTGCCTCCGAACCAGATGGGCTTTGAGTGGTTAGAGCTAGACGACCACCAGGACTTGCGTGGGACGCTGGTGGGATGGGCAGAGATACATGTCTCGCCTGTCTCCATGTTGCAGTGCACCTTGATGGCATCATTCAGACTGCCCTCATTGGGATCAATCCAGTACTCACCTACCAAAAAAAAAACATCCACAATAAACATGAACAAAAAGGTATTAGTTAGGCTTACTTGAATCTGACACCACCACAGTCAGACCGGAAACTTAAAATGTAAGAGGTTTAATACTTCAGTAGAAGTACTGTGTTTTTTACTCTGTCTGAACAATGACCTCAAAATGAAAGAGCATTGGAACAATACACCATGTAAGCCCCCTCCTTGAAACCCTATTAACACCCGATCACGGGGAAAGTCATTAACCAGGTAATACCTGCTTCTGCTGGGGTATAAATAGGCTTTTCTACCACAGAGAGGTTTTTTTATTTCCACAGTGTAAGATTAAACCCATTCAACCTGGTTCCACTCTAAAAACGTTGCCTAATCAAACCCCTCCCCTTTAGCAGATGAAATTCTTCAACAGTCATCTGTCAACCCCAAATTCATCCCACCCACCCACCCACACACACACACACAAGAAACCCCATTCTATCCATCATGCCCCCACCACCACAGCATGACTCTCCACCCACTGCTCTTCTTGTGAGGGTAGCAGCACTTGAGGTTCTACTAAAAAAATCCTCTGATCAACCACCCCACAACACCCCCCCACCCCCCAACCCCACCCCAACCCACATACACACCCCTTTAGTAGGTTACTGTGAAGTCAACTATTCACCACCCCACCTCCATTAGAAATTCCACCCCATCTCATCCATCAACCCCTCCATCCCACACCACCCTGTGAGCACCATGACTGTGCAACCCACCGCTCTTCTTGTCGGGGTAGCAGCGCTTGAGGTCGTCGCAGGTGCGTGCCGGGTGCATGCGGGTGCCATCTGGGCTCTTCATGCTGTTTAGCTGGCTGCTCAGGGCCTTGAGGGAGATGTGGATGCCCGTGTTGGCGCGGACCTTGGCCGCACTCTTGGCGACGCCGTTGATGGCATTGCTGACGGGGTTCGCCTCGTCCTTAATGACATCAGGAGGCGAATCAGACTTTGGGTCGATGGCTGCCGCGTCGGAGGCCTCGATATCGATCATTGGGGAGCCTGCGTCTTCACCCTCGTAGTCAGGGAAAGTGTCAGCAAAGAGCTCATCCACAACACCAGTGGGTGGACCGACAGGGCCAGGGAGACCGGGGGGACCAGGCTCTCCTGGGGGTCCCTTAGGGCCAAGGAGGGGAGAGAGACTTCAATTTACCAGTTTTGAAAATGTTTGTCTTAGAAGAGTATTACACTTACAGTATCCGCACATTAAATTAATCTTTATTAAACTAAATTGATGAATATTTACAGAAAAGTGAGAGAGTGCCACAAAAGTACCAGTACTCCCTACTCAGTAAAGCAAAGAGGGGGCTCACCTCGGGTCCAATTTCACCATATTCTCCCCGGGTTCCAGGAGGACCATGAGGTCCAGGCACACCCTGATCTCCTTCCTTTCCTTGGGGTCCTACCGGGCCTGGGACTCCCTACATACAACAGCATTCATTGTATAATGACAAATAATCACTCTGATTATATTCCAATCTAATATTGGGATTGATATTACATTATATTGATATTATATTATCAAATATTATTATCATACTGCTTATTACATTTGCACTGCATTATAAGATTATATATATACAGTATATGTAAGGGATAACGTCCTTCGAGGTGTCCTGTTATACGGAATTAATGGACGAGGAGGAGGCAAAGACTTTCCTCCACCCAAGTTCATTAATTCCGTATAACAGGACACCTCGAAGGACGTTATCCCGCTTATCACCCGGTTGCCACTATAGGCACTAGTCATGCCTTTATAGCCCTAACAGCGATAGCATGGACAGTTAGCTTGTTTACAGTTGATTCCATTGTTGCGAAGCCTGCTTCCAGGCTCAACCGTCTTCCTACTATGGTTGTTATAGTTACCATTCATAAGCATTGATATGGAACAGTGATTAAACTTTTTACCAGACCTACTTCATAGGTGTCCCGTTATTCAGAATAAATAGCCACCCCACCAGCCAATCGGAAAAGAGTATTTCTTCTCTCCGGGTGTTAAATATATATAATCTTATAATGCAGGTTTCTGATTATAATCTAATCTAAACTATTATTTTATAGTCTAATCTATGGAATGGAGACTCCAGGTAGCACTCACCCTTGGGCCGCCGGGCCCAACGATTCCACGAGCCCCAGCATCTCCACTTTGACCCTTAAAATAGAATCAAACATAAAACTGTTGGTTGGCAGATTTTGACAAGACTTATTGATGCTGAAAGGACTTCTTGAAAATCTTTTAAAAGTACAAGCTACATTTCAGAGAAAAGGGTTCTGTACTGAAACTTGATTCTGTATGCAACACACAAACATTAAAGTGTACAGTTATTGATTTACACAGCCATATACTGACTGAAGTATACAGTTGTACTAGTGTATGCTGTTAGACTTACGCCTATTCCAGGGAGGCCTTGGAGGCCGGTGAACCCTCTGTGACCCTTCTGACCTCTCTCTCCTTTGTCTCCTCTCTCACCCTTATCACCCTGTGGTCCTTGGGGCCCCTGGATCCCACACAATACAACACAATGTACAGTATATTACACAGAGCTTGAGGTATTAATCAGTGTAAATCAGCATGCAGTGTTACACTATACTTTATAACAGCTTTTGGTTCAGGCAGCCAACCTGTATCCTACACACACACACACACACACACACACACACACACGCACACGCACGCATACGCACATGCACATGCACACATTGAGTCTAGCAGGTTTGAGATTAGGCCAATGGGAGATTTGGTCAATGGGAGAAAAAATTGCTGTTTACTGTTTACTGTTTGGATAAATCATTTTCCATTGACATATGAATATGAAATTATATATAATATCAAATCATGTGCATCTTACATTAGAAATTCTATACTAGAAGTGTCCTAATCTTACCGTCTTTCCACGAGGACCAGCTGGACCTGCAGGGCCAGGTGGACCTCTTGACCCCTGTCAGAAAACACACACAAATACAAAAAAAAACACCTCTGAGTTACAGTATATTGTACTTCAGCAGAGATACATAAGCTCACTTGTTTGCCTTGACACTTGGCAATCAAAGTGACACTTGGCAAACACTTGGTTGGCTGGAGCTAGGGCATTAGTGATGATTATGTAATGGAAAATGCTCTGCTGTGGGGTATACTACGAAGCACGTTAGACATATCTAGGCTATGTAGACATATCGAGGCTTCACAAAGCCTTGAATCAGGGGTAAACGTTAAGTGATACTACGATAGCAGTTATGTGATATATTTGTCAAACTAGGCTTTCAGCTCAGATCTGTACGCGTTCTCGGTGTTGGGATGACGTTGGCCAATCGTGAAACGTGGAGACGCACATGACCCCCTCTATTTAAAAACAATTACTACCGCATTCATGAGCGATAGCTTAATCTACACTGCGGTCATTTTTTGTGTCTAACCTATAACATCAAATTAATCAATTGTCATCAGTTGTTGTACGGTATACATGTACACGTCCATAGTGGGATATTTGCACGCACAGCACTATTAAAGCGCATTCGAGATCCAAAATGTTAGTAGAGGCGGAGCTCCACCTGTAAGATATATGACAGAATCCTACACGAGAGATAACTTCGTTTTTAAGACAATTGATTGGTCAGTGGGCGGTAGATTACACTATTTGAGCTATAACTTAGCACATAACCTCCTCCCGACCAGGTTTGGTTGACAGCATAAGAAACCATGGTGATATAGCGACACTAAAACAGATCCACTTTCGTGTCACAGCATAGCCTGGCTTTGAGCGCAACATACCTCGCTAACCCACTAATCGAGATTCGTAGTATACCCCGCTGGTATGTATAACTAAATAAACCCAACAAGACGAACAGGACACAAATATGCAGTAGAGGGAACTGTCTGTCTCATTTTTTAGGAGTGGTATAATAGCTTTTACACTAACTGAATGTGTGGTTACTTGGACAGCAGAATGAAAATAAGGATCAATAGACATTGACGCTATATCAATATCAATATTGATGGCTGGGGGGGGTATTTGTGACAGATAAATCAATTGTACTATTGATGAGGAATGCAGTTCTAGCCAGTTTCCTGTTTCTGGCAGATGAGTCACTCAGAGGGGTTTGCGCAGCCTTACCTGTTGTCCTCTCTTTCCTGCGTGTCCAGGTGAGCCTACGGGGCCTGAGGTTCCAGTTGCACCCTGAGCACCTGCCAGTCCTTCGGGACCAGGGCTTCCTCTGTCACCCTACAAAACAAACAAATAAACAAACAACTGAAGCCATATGGAGGATATGTAAACATCATTACCATCTGACATTGTTTACAATCCCAGGCTGTTATTCCATTGGGGGAAAAGTCTTTAATTAGCTGTCAAACTCTGTTGTGTAGCTACAAAGGATTAAGGCCACACATGAGTATCATAAATATTTTGTCTAAAAATTCCTTCAAGGAAGCCTGACAAGAAATTACAAGAACACATCTATAAAGGAAATCATGCGCTTTATAGAAGGCTTTATTTGTTTTTGAAAAGATAAAATGGACTTGGACAATGGACAATGGACAATGCAAAAACAACAATAATCCCAAGAGGAATCCATTACAGTCCATGACAGTTTTTCCTGCTGCAAACTCTATAAGTTAGAGAAGCACCAAAGAGAATTCACCACTGACTACACAAAGGATAGGGAAAGGGGAAAACTACTTTTTTCTGTTTTTATTGTGCAGTTTTTATCACAAAGTTGCACTACGGTGATTTTCCTTACCCTGCTTCCAATAATACCATCTTTTCCTGGAATTCCATCAGATCCTGCAAGACCCTATAATGACATAGAAAACACACATATGAATGAATGAATGAATGAATGAATGAATGAATTTAACCGCATATGAGATCAGTAAAAGGTGTTTCCTTAGACTCTGAGCAGCTAAACATTGCCTGGGTGCACTGTCACAGTGAGGTCCTGTACCTCTGGCCCCGCTTCACCACGAGGTCCAGTCTGGCCCGGCAGTCCTGAAATCCCTGGGGGTCCTTTCGTTCCGGAACCGCCCGACGCCCCTGCCTTTCCTGGAGCACCCTGGGAGCACATAAAATACAAATACAAATAAAAGTCATATCCTGCAGGTATTTTTCAGCCCATACAATGACTGTACTAGCTGCAAAAGGGCATGTTAAATTAGCTGTTTCAGCAATAGCCTTCCCCTATCAAAACCGGTTGGTAAGTTAATTTGGAAGACATTGTGTTTTGGGGGCATTTTTCTTATGGAAAACCATTGTTAGGGAAGCAGGGGAGACATTTGGTACCACAATACCTTAATAAATGTAATATAAAATAAAACAACCTGAAACTTTCCTCGGACTGACATCTTAAGATATTATTACTGCAATCTGCAATCATAGCTACAGGCAACCACCGGATATTATACACAATATTCATCTTCTGTGAGAATTGGTGCATCTGCAATGATCAGTTTAATCCATTTATGGGGCTTTCATATTTTCACTTATCTAGTCTATATACAGAATAATGCTCTATATTAGCATTAAGCATAGTACATGCTTTAAGGCCCATTCACACCAAGAACGATAACGATAACGATAGCTATAAATAAATATCGTTCTCGTTAATATGAATGACGACGTTCACACATAAACTATAACGATAACGACATGAAGAACAATATCGTTGGGGATCACTTTCAGAGCGATTTTCAGAACGATAAAAAGCTAATAGCCAATCAGAACCCATTGAATTTTAACCGTCACATTCATTAACACAAGGAGAGACTTTGTTTATCGTTGTTCAGTGTGAATGCTTTTATCGTTATGGTTATAGTTATCGTTATCGTTCTTGGTGTGAATAGGCCTTTACTCTTTGCAAACCGATACAAATAGATAAAAAATAAAATAATGTAAACATTCAGGAATAAAGGCCAGTATAAAATAATAAAAAAACTCTTTATACATTTAATTACACATTATTTTGTATACAAATAATCTGTCACATAAACATACAAATATCTAGAAATATAATGTCATACTCATGAGGATATATCCTGCTCTCCTGAGTAATATACTCATAAGGATATATCCTCAGGAGTGACTTCAAAAGGACCCATGAGCAGGAGGATTGAAACTCACAGCGGGACCAGCGAGACCCATCATGCCCCTCTCTCCTCTCATGCCAGGCAGACCAACCAGTCCTCTCATGCCTGTGGTGCCAGCAGGACCTGGAGGGCCGACGGGACCCTGCAGAGGAAGAGAGGGAACAAGGGAGGAAGAGAGGGAACAAGGGAGGAAGAGAGGGAATGAGGGAGGTAGAGAGGGAACGTGGGAGGAAGAGAGGGAATGAGGGAGGTAGAGAGGAAACGGGGAGGAAGAGAGGGAATAAGAGAGATAGAGAGGGAATGAGGGAGGAAAAGAGTGAATTTACCATTTATGTAAATAAATAAAGTCTAAATGTGCATATGTAAATAAATATAAATATCAATGGTGGTAATAATACTAGAGACTGTCAGGAACCAAATGAATTAAGGTGACTTTAAGCCTTCTCTCTGTGCCATTGGGTTTGGCTGCCAACACCAGGGACAGGAGCAGGGAGTCAGTAAGCAAAGTCTCTATTAAAACTGGCAATTACACTCTTAATGATCCCTAATGCGCCTAATTAGTAACCCAGTAAACTATTGGCAAATGCGTGACAGCGAGTGAATCTAAAATCAATACAACTCCATAGCTGTTTTATCTTCTTATTTAGATCATTACTGTGTCAATTATGCTGTCAACAGAACACGACTAGACATGATTTAACCTGTCTATGTTGTTGATATACTGAAAGAATACATAATATTCATGTACCTGTTACAAGTATAGCAGAAATAAATCCACATATTCAGCCATTATTCTTAACTAAACCGTTTTTTCACACACACAGATGACCCATCATATAATATCTGAATTTGAATTCAAGGGACTAAGTCATCCTATTACTCTTTTATGATTTTATAACCATATTATTATTTATCTCTCTCTCTTGTTTTACCTCTAGTCCATCCTCTCCAGCATCTCCCTTGTCTCCAGCCTTTCCAGCAGGGCCTTGGGCTCCACGCTCCCCCACACGTCCAACGGGACCCTTCTCCCCAAAGATGCCCTTCTCTCCCGCCTTACCAGGCATGCCTATAGGCCCGGCTTCTCCAGTCGATCCCTAGAGAAAGCAGTACAGCACTGTTAATGTTAAGGCCTAGTGACTCTAAACTGATAACACTACCGTATGGCACATCATGACTGATGACATGAACATCAGCATACTTAATGTGCTTAACGAATTCAGACAGGCGTAAGGGTGAATTGCCTAAATCACAACTCAGTGCAAGGAAATCTGATTGGCAAAAGTGGAAATTTTACATTAATAACTAAAATCTAAATACTCTAAATACTCACCACACCACCAGGTGGTCCAACTCCACCAGGAGATCCAGGGAAACCACTTGGACCCTGAATTGAGAATGGGGAAATGTAAAAGTCAAACTTCCTGTGGAAACACTAAGGCGTTGTTTGAAAGTGACCTCTGTGTGGAAAGCTTGACTAACCGTAGCGCCTTGTGTTCCTCTAGCACCCTTCAGTCCACCCACTCCAATTAGCCCCTGGAAACAAATGACCACATACTGTAATTCAGGCAAAAATTCAGGCAAAAAGTCCTCAACAGACATAATTAGTTAACATTCTGGTGACACGTTTTGGCAAGGCTGGAGTGCAAATGACCTCATAAAAACTCAGACACAACAAAAAACAATGTTTCGTTTAAACATTCTATCAAAGTAAAATCAAAATGATCATATATTCATAATGATTAAAAAGCCCATACACAAATAAATGACCCACACCAAACTGTATGTCCAAACTCACCCGAGGACCAGGCTTTCCAGCCATGCCCTGTGGTCCCACAGACCCCGCCTCTCCCTTGGCTCCAGGATCGCCTGGTTCACCTTTGACCCCTGGCTGACCATCAGGTCCCTGCCAAAGAGATAATTATAGTGCCAAACTGTTAGCTTGCATAATGCCCCACAATGCTGAATTTTGATATTTTTGCTTTGGCTTAAATAAGTTTTGTCAACATATACTGTAAAATTTAAAACCCACACGTTGAGATAACTCAGTCAACAAGATGACTTACCTTGGTTTAATTGAGTTTGCAAATCTTTTTTTGAATAGTACATCAGTAGTTTTACTCACCGGAGTTCCAGCAAATCCAACAGCCCCAGTAGGCCCCGGCTCACCAGGAGAACCCTAAAACAAGATATAACATAAATAAAGAATGTAAGAAAAAAACATTATACTTTGACGATAACATTGATTAGTTAAATTTGTTAAAATTGTTATCTCCACCAAGGAGGCTTTGATTGTTTGTTTCTCTTACTGTCTGTCTGTCGGCAGGATTACACAAAACCTGCCAGACCTGCCACATTTTGTGGAGGGTTGTTGGCTAGCATACGCCACAGAAGAACCCATGAAATTTTGGAGAGGATCCAAGTTGACCGGTCCATAAATTTTCACTCTCATCAATATTGCGAGATAGAGCTTTTGTCCTTGGCAGATGTGTGCACTCTCTAGTTATATATTGCAAAGGACTTTTTATGATTGATGAAAACTTTCTTAGAAGACTTTGGAAGATGTCCATCAGAATTTTGGACATTTGAGGTTTACTATCTAACAGATTCAGTTCTCAGACTCTCCAGCTTTCACTGAAAGCCAAAAAAAAAATAAAGCCCAAGTCTGGACAAGAAATCTACATTTAACACAACATAACACAGCACAACACAACACAACACAACACAACACAAACACAAAACAACACAAACACAAAACAACACAAAACAACACAAACAAAACACAAACAAAACACTATGACACAACACAACACAACAAACACAACACAACAAACACAACCCAAATCTACTCACAGCCACAGCTCTGGCGCCCGGGTTTCCTGGAGGACCTCGGGGTCCTGGCTCACCCTATATGACACAACACGGTATTAACTCTCCACACAAGGCACGAAAAATCACAATTTATAATGTCAACGTCAATGTCAATTTATTTACAGAGCACATTTTATTACAGAGGCAGATGGCCACAGTCATTATTCATAAGGATGCACGCTTATGATGAAGAACATTCAGCTCTCTCACCTTCTCTCCACTTGGCCCAGCTGGGCCTATAGGTCCCAGCAGACCAGGCAATCCCTACAAGAAACAGATAATATCAATGTGTAACACATCACAACAGTAATGCAAAGGTAGCAATACTAATACAAGTACAGCAATATCAGTTATCAGATATCAGATATCAACAGCAATATCAATATCAGAGTAACACTAACGGCAATAGTATAGATGGAATCAAAGAGTGACATGAATATTCAAATTAATCTTTTTCCTGATTTAAAATGTACTAATTTTGCAGACATGGGAATACTATGACTGATGCAATAATTTATTTTAAAGAAATGAAAAATGAACGGAAACGAATGTAAAGCCCAGAGGGACCAGTGTTACTCACCCTTGCACCATCAGCTCCGGCTTTTCCCTCGCTGCCCTTGTCTCCATTGGCTCCCTAAAAACACAGAAAAAGGAGAGTCTGAGATGAGGAGGCAGAGACCTTGAAACCAAAACAAAACCAAGGCCACGGCATCAGAGCGATTATGGCAATAGAGTAATGACCAGAACAACACACACACACACACAAATACACAAATGAAGCCAGATGACTCATAAACAAGATCTGCATCTCAATGGAGCTCATTAGACAGAAACTAAGGATACATTCACAAACTAAAACAGATTTTATGATGGAGAAGCCAGAACAGGGAGTGGTGAAGGCAAACCTAATTATCTCAGTTCATTTCCTGAATAACATACAAAGTTTGGAAGCACACACACAACTAAAATGAAAACCATTGTAAATTGATTTAGCTAAAAGCCTTTTTTTAAACAAAAGCTGCTCTTTACAATACTTAGCAAACTACAATGTCCAATGTGATTTACAATTCGAATTGCAATAGTCTTTGCTAGGTCAAAGGTCACTTACTCTCTCTCCTTTCGGTCCAGCAGAGCCAGTACTTCCTCTCTCTCCTGGCATACCCTGAAGGCCTGGGGGTCCCAACTCTCCAGGGTTGCCTGTGGGGCCAGCATTACCCTGAGAGTGGAAGGTGGGGTGGGGTGGTGTGTGTGTGTGTGTGTGGGGGGGGGGGGGGGGGGGTGGTTAACAGCTCAAATACTCAGCACCTTGTAAAACTGCTTTTACAGATATCATAAAAAAATCTATTACATGCAGTATACATTAAACAGTGTAAGATTAGGGCTATTGTTCATTTCATGACCAGACATGGTCCTGAGGTCCATTTATTGCTGTTGAATTATTTCCTTTTACAGAAACTCAAAAGACCAGTGCATTGATCTGATCCTACTGTATGCTGACAGTGCCCATTGCCAAAACAAACCTTTCTTAAAGCAACACCAAAGCACTTTTTCTCTGTCACATGCACGCTATTTGTTTATCCAGCAACCGCTTGGCAAATAACGATGTCCACAGACAAGGTAGAGCAGTGGTTTTCAAAGTGGGGACCGAGGCCCCCTGGGGGGCCGCGAAGGGGTGCCAGGGGGGCCTCAGCAACTTGGAAGGAAAAATAAAAGCAACAAATAAATACATTTGAAAATGTTTAAATATACCTATTACTATGAGGGTTGTTATACAATGCCATTATAATAATTTTCCATGGGAATAATAGTAGAGTGATAGCTCTCATATAGCAGAAAGCCCCAAATGCAATTTTTACACACTGTATGCTCCATCGCAAAGTGCTTACAAGTGGCTAAAATAGTAATTAGGATAAGCTTAATGTATTTTTACATTTGCCATATATTGTCGATGGCTTTAATAACACATCAAGGGGGTCCTTGAACGGAACCTAGTGGTATTTGGGGGGCCTTGTCTTGGAAAATTTTGGGAACCCCTGAGGTAGAGTATGTCGCATGATTTTATGAACGTATGATGTATTGCGACATCATAAGCAAGTCAAATTTGTAGTTTCTTATGTCTCATTCCATCGAACTACAGATCCGCTACCCGATCTGGCAAACTTTCATAGTGCGGTTATAGCCGATAAAGGGCTGCGAAGCGAATGCAGTAGTGCCGTTCACCCTGTTACGAGTTGATGAACCACTGAAACGATTTTGGAAACATTATTTTAAGGTACAAAAACCTCTTTGGTGTTGCTTTAAGTAGATCAAAAATATGAAATCATATTCATATATAATAGCTTTGTATGATAGCATTCCGTAACAGTGATGTCTCTGTGAGGCTAAATGCGAGTGAACACCCTGGACTGACTCACCTTGGGGCCATCTGGTCCATGTGTGCCTGCGAAGCCTTTCGCTCCAGGTAGGCCATTGGGCCCAGGTTCGCCTCTCTCTCCAGGGGTGCCTCGTTCACCCTTGACCAAAGCAAAGCGGATTTAGGTGGCATCCATCAATCATGTCATACATAAGTGATTTGGCTAATGAGTCAATAAAGAACATGGCTTCCCAAATGCCCTCCATTGCTAAGTGCAAATGATGGTAGCAAGCATTATGGGTAACACTCCATAGATTGCCCTTTCAGATGTCGAATATTATAATGTTATATGAATAATAATATAATACTATATACTGTATATTGCTGAATCAGATACTGAGTATTGATGTGAAGTATTGTAAATTCTTGGCTAATTGTCCAATCAGCTTACTCTTGGTCCCGTTGCCCCAGCAGGTCCTGTCTCTCCGTTGACTCCCTATGAAGGAAAAGCATATGACTTGTGAGCCAGGCCCTGTGACTGCATAAAGGAATAAGAAACAATTCATCTGAAGTCAGTCATTTGAGCCAGTTGATGGACAGATTTCAAAAGGATAGTCAACCTTGGATAGTCCACCTAAAGAGTCTACAGTACACTGATGGTCTGCTAAAATTTAAGTTCAGTCTGTTAAACAATTACTAAATATCACCTCAACCAAACCAAAACAAACCCAAGCCCCAACCCTAATTTTAACCATGAAATGTTAACCGTACATTGAACAGAATATTAACAGATAGATAATCTTAATTTTGCCCATATACTAGTCTAATGCAAGTTAGACTTTTACAAAAATAAAGACTGACCTATTTTAGACCAATATAATTAGACACCGTACCCCCAGGCTATCTTGGGTCTTAAGTATTATGTTATCTTGATTCCACAACTGATTTCAGTTGTGAATGTGTAACCTAGCCTATTCTTGCTTATCTAAAAGAAAAACATTAAAAGAAGACTCATAAATTGTAGGATGAAAATACCACATCTGAAGTGTCATTTGTGAAGGCATATGTGCCTTATTCATATTGTTTGACCTAAAGACAAGCATGTTCTGCTTGGGTAAAATCGAGTTGAGTTGGTTAGATGTGGTTACTCAAGCAGCCATGTTTTTTATTTTGAAAAGAGACTTTATCCAGAATTCATTGCACTATAGTCCTACTTCAGATAGTGAAGAACTAAACTGCTTTGTGCAACGGTTTAGTTTAGATGTCTATATAAAGTCTGACTATCTACTATATCTAAGCAATAGGCAAAGTCTATTTTTGTGAAACCGGCCCCTGGTATGTAGGTACAGTAAGTGTTCTAGTTGGGGTGGTAGTATATGTGTTCCGGTAGGTGGTTACGTGTTCTGGTTGGGGTGATAGTATGTGTTCTGGTAGGTAGGTGTAGGAATGTGTTCTGGTAGGTGGTTAAGTGTTCTGGTTGGAGTGATAGTACATTATGTCTTCTGGTAAGTACAGTAGGCATAGGTACACAATGTGTTATATTTGGTAGGTGCTCTGGTTGTATGGATAACAGGTGCTTTGGTAGGTGGTTTCACTGATGGCTGATGTTCACATTAGTAGGTGTGAGCATGTGCTCTGATAAATGCTCTTGTTGTATTGACAGTAGGCGCTCTGGGAGGCAGGTGTGTATAGGTTATTTGACCAGTAGGTGTAGGTGAGCATTCTGGTTGTATTGACAGGAGGTGTTCAGGTAACCAGGTGTATTTAAGGGCTTTGAATGGTGGGTGTAGGTGAGTGTTCTGGTTGTACTGACAGGGTCTAGCATTTACAAACTTGGCCACTCTCACCTCGTTTCCTGGCTTTCCGGACTCTCCTGGTGGGCCTGCGGGTCCAGGCAATCCCTTAAAAAACAGGATAAAAAAGTTTTAAAGACTCAAATTTATAACATCCTGTCACAGCAGAACTGAAACCACTAGAGATTTAAGAGGATTCCAAATTTGGTGAGGCTATAAGAAAAAAAAGTGTGACGAAACCACTCAATCCTAAACTCCTAAAGTCCCTTTCTTGTACAAGATGGAGAAGGTCAAGAGCCTACCTGGAATCCATTCAGCCCAGGTGGCCCTTGTTCACCTCTCTTTCCTGCAGTGCCCTGAGAGAGAGAAAGAAGAAAAGAGAGAGCGAGACAGAGACAGAGAGAGCGAGAGGGAAGAACGGAGAGAGAGAAAGAGAGAGAGAAAAGTTATGGACAAACTAGCTATATATACAATAGCAACCCAGCAAAAACGGCATCATAAATTATACAGTGTTCTCTGTGGGCACAGACAATGCAGAATTCAATAAACTTGATCAGATAAGAGACACTTACGGCCGGTCCAGGAGGCCCTGCTGCCCCCTCCTCTCCAGCTTTGCCGTTCACTCCCTGCAACAGACGCCAAGACCAACTCATTAGCCATTCCTCCTTTCCTCTCCCCCCTGCTCACCCACCAAGACCCTCCACTCCATTAAAATTACATTTATTCATTTCTGAACACTGTCCATTCTCAACACCATCAGCTTTTTCTAACGCGGCCTCTCTCAAGAGACCCACTTCAATTGGCTCAAAGAGAAAAAGAGAGAGGAGAGGGATACAAACAGTATTTGAAGATGGGCCTCTTCTTTGGTTTAGCATAATGAACTGTACAGGGACAAGGATCTGTTTTATGCATGCACAAATGACCCTACTGTGGGCATTCACTTGGTAATTCAGCCTGGCCATGATAAGGAGAGAGCAGACATCATCCTCCACAGTATCTGGCTCTGATCCAGATGATCGGCCTCAGATCTGTATCTCCACTGGCTCTGAAACGGTTCTGATCCGGCTCAGATCTGTATCTCCACTGGCTCTGATATGGTTCTGACCCAGCTCTGATTTGGCCCCAGGTCTTGTCCAGTGTCAGAGACTCGGCTGAGAAAGGGCAATACTCACTCTCTGGCCAGGTACTCCAGGGGTCCCTGCCTCTCCCATCTTCCCTGCGTCTCCCTGGAGATAAAGACAGGACATTTTTAGACTTTAATTAACGAATAACAGACTTTTTAACAAACGTAGTATTAGATGCATCCTTTACTGTGTATGAATGACATGTTGGGTATAATAAGAGGATGTACAGGCAGAGGAGGACAGAGTACACAGCTGCATTACTTGTGTAAAAGTACAGATACTCTTTGCTAAATTTTACTCAAGTACAAGTAAAAGTACAACAGTCAGATGTCTATTTAAGTAAAAGTACTGAAGTACTTGTTTTTAAAAGTACTTGAGTATCAAGAGTACAAGAGTAGCCTACATTTTCTAAATATTGCATTACTACTGCCACAGTGCTTACATTTATGTACAGAAATGTCCTACATGGAGTTATGAAAAATGTTAATGTTAATACCTTGGAGAATGTAAAAATGTAATTTTCATCTTTTTACCATGTTGCCAGGGATGGGCAGTATTTCTAATACATGTATTTAAAATATGTATTTCAAATACAAAATACTATTTTGTAATTGAAACACTTGAAGCGAAAACTATCATTAACTTGTTCAGAAAATTGAAATAGTCTGGCGAGGTGGGGACACATGTTGGCACATTCCCGGGATGGACCTGCTGCGTCTTCATCCATTATTTCGTCTATGGTTTCGTCTCTTATCTAAATCTGGCCATGGAGTTGACTTTGGCGGAAAGCTGAAGGTGATTGCTGATAGGCTGTCCCAATCAGTGGCGCCTGCACAATCCAATTACGTTTGAAAGGAAAACAACAAATTGAGGGTTTCCGAGATTTTTCTTTTTTCCTTTTTTTTAGAAGAAGTAACGGGTACTCACGGTTATGGATAGAAATGTAGTGGAGTAAAGAGTACAATATTTGTCTCTCAAATGTACTTGAGTAAAGTCATGAGTACTCCCCAAAAATGATACTCGAGTAAAGTACAGATCCCTCAAAATTGTACTCAAGTACTGTACTGAAGTAAATGTACTCCGTTACTGTCCGGCTCTGTGTACAGGTTATAAAGCGAGTAGTATTCAATAATATCAGTGATAATGCATGAAATTCATCAAGATCAAGCAAGGTTCTGAAAATGAGCTTTTACTCACACTGAAACCTTTTGGACCAGGCAGGCCCAGTGTCCCTGCCAAACCTCTGGTACCGGGAGCTCCAGCCGTACCAGGACCGCCATCCTCTCCTGCACTTCCCTGCCAGGCAACAGGAAGAAGGGGTTATAATCTATCTATCAATCCCCTGTTAGGTAAAGTTAATATCAAATCTGAGACTTGTGTAAATGCTAAGATGACATTTATGTCTAATTAACAATAGTGTCCTCAGTGAGTGAGCAAATTAGCCAAAGCCAAATCTTCACCCGAAAGAAGTTAATTAATAAATTAATAAATTCCCTCCATATCTTGGCATGAAGACAAAGTGACAGGTGCCACAGCTAGGTTAATGAAAGGTAAATCTCTGACATTTCTTCACAGCTCTCCTCTGTGGTTTTTACCTGTGGTCCGAGTTTCCCCTCAGGTCCTTGTGTTCCAGGGAGCCCCGTCAAACCCTAAAGGAACACAATGAAACTGTTAGTTTCTGGTTCAAGCCAGCCATCTGGGTGTGTTTTGACTGAGGTAAACAAGGTAAACAACAAGGTTAATAGCCCTGAGAGACTACAAAATGAAGAGCTTTAGACATCACGCGTCACAGACTAAAGAGAAAGTGATACAATTTGATTTATTGACTTAGTGACACTTTGCTTGGATAGTCCACCTAAAGAGTCTACACTAATGGTCTGCTGAAATTCAAGTTCAGTCTGTTGAACAATTACTAAATATCACCTTAACCAAACCAAAACAAACCCAACCCCCAACCCTAATTTTAACCATAAAATGTTAACCGTACACTGTATTGAACAGAATGTTAGCGGATAGTTTGCTTAAAATCTGAGCATCTATAGACAGTCTAGTGCAACCAAATAAAACCTATGATTCTTATGCTCGACCGTGGGAGACCGCCTCACATGTCACAGACTGTCACACGACAGGAAGTGATGCGACTCTTACCCTAGCCCCTGGGAGGCCGGGTTCTCCCAGACGACCGGGGTCTCCACCAACCCCCTTCAGACCAGAGGTCCCAGCGCCACCACGCTCACCTTGAGCACCCTAGGGTCAAAACACAGTTCAGTGGGCACATCAATAATTACTTCCAATAAAAAATCATTAACGTTTTGTTGTCATAATATCATTTATTATACTACAATTAGTATACATTTATTATTACATGTATGTATAGTAATTGTATTTGTTGCTTACCTTTTGACCAGGAAGGCCATCAGAACCAGGGAAACCTCGGCTACCGGGAGCCCCCTGATAAAAGACGTCAATAATTAATTTAAAATCTTTTACAGATGCTATGAGCAAAGTTAACATTTATTACAACATTCGCTCATTTGCTTAAAGTGACAATCTGAAATTCTTCCATAACATGTACTTCCCTGACAGAGTAAAACCAGTTAACTCAGGTATTCTTTTAAAATAAATGACTTCAGCAGCATTACCAGTGTTTCTCATACATTGACTTATTTGTGGCGGCCCACCACAATATCAACATTGACCACCACACAATGATTTTCCAGGTTGTACTAAATTGTGCTTAAATCTGGTTAGCATCATAACCACGCTGTGCTTATTTGTTAAAAAACTGTTGCATTCAAGTAAATTCTGCAAACCAACCACCACAAATGGAATTCAATTCTATGGGAAACACTGATTATCATATTAGATACATTTAAATTAGCTATTACTGTAATCCGATTTAAATTGATTAATTTCACTATTTCTAATCCCATGGCTACTTTTACAGCCCATCTGTCACCAATTAATTTACAACCCGTTTGTATTGCTCTTCCTAAGCCATACAGTATGCCTATGCCCACACATAGTTCTCCAAAATGATTCAATCAGATCTCAGTAGCTCATTCCTTATCTTGTACAGACAGGGTCTGAGCTGCTGTCAGGGGAGGTCTCTTTAGAGCTGCCTCCCCTCGTTTGAGCTGAGCTGAGCTTCATTAGATTATCAGCCTCATCAGTCTCCACTATGGAGGGTGGCAAGCCTTGTGACAGTGATGAGAGAGTGGAGGATATTTCCACAATAGCACACTAATTGAGAAACTGTATACTTAATCTGAATTGTATGTTGTTGAGGGTACTTGAGTGTGCTAGAAATAAATGAATGAGTGAGTGAGTGAGTGAGTGAGTGAGTGAGTGAGTGAATGAATGAATGAATGAATGAATGAATGAATGAATGAATGAATGAATGAATGAGTGAGTGAGTGAGTGAGTGAGTGAGTGAGTGAGTGAGTGAGTGAGTGAGTGGTTGGTTGGTTGGTTGGTTCAATAAATGAATGAACAATGCATAAATTAATTAATTCATTGTGAATGTATTTATGAATGAATGAATGAATGAATGGAGGTGGTGCTCACCCTCTCCCCCGCAGGCCCGGCTGCTCCTGGGGACCCAGCATCTCCTCTGGGGCCTCTCTTTCCCTCCTCCCCCAACGGCCCAATCTCTCCGTGAGGCCCAATCGCACCCTGAAATATAGATTTTACTCTACATTGATTAATGCTGTTGATGTTATCGTTGTTGTTGTTGTGGTTGTTTTTGAATCATCAGTTCACGCTAATTGAAGCCTAGAGAATCTGAATGACCTTAATTCTCCTTTTCTTATCTTACACAAGGTAATTCATTATTCATTTTCACGAATATACACTCACAAGTTCTCCTTTAAGACCAGGCTCTCCTTTGAATCCTGGAGACCCCAAATCACCCTGTTGGCCAGAAAGAGTTGGAGGTCATTTGGGATGCACAAGTCAAGAGTAGTAGGATGTCCCATTCATGGAATGAATGTCTATGACACAGCTAATGTTGAGGTCACATACTTTATCATGATATATTACAACATAAGGCTCAGGTGAAATATGAGTACAGGTCATTACCGCTTGACCTTTGACCCCTGGGAATCCGGTAGTTCCCTGAGGTCCGGGAGGGCCAAGTGGACCAGGAAGTCCCCCAGCCCCCTGAATGCCAGGCAATCCCTGTGGAAGAACCACACATTATTGACACCACAGTCACACACTAAATCAGCCAAACACACACACACACACACACACACACACACACACACACACAGACAGACAGACACACAAAATACACACTGGCATGTCTACATTACTCACTCACACTCATAGATTAGCTCCACACACATATGTCTACATTATTCATCTGCTAGGCCTTTTGTCGGTGTGATATTTTGAACTCCACTGGTGATGAACAGGAAACTTACCGTGGGTCCTTTAGAACCAGGGCTCCCGTCAGTCCCAGCAGCTCCCTGCGGACATTACCGGTACACAAACACGTCAGCCTTCATTCAACACTGCGTGAACCATCTTCATCAACTCTTTCAGAGCAGGCTAGCTAGCAGCAGGATACGCTCACCTTGTTGCCCGAGGGTCCAGGGTTGCCCAGTCGTCCAGTCTCCCCTCTTTGTCCCTGGGCCCCAGCCGTGCCCCTGGGGCCAGTGGGGCCTGCTTCACCCTGGGCAGGAGTGGAGGAAATCATGTGCATTAGATATGAATTATCAATATTAATAAGGTGCAGTCAGCGATCGCATGCGATTTCAAGCCCATAACATTTTTTTGCCCGTTCCCGCACCACCAGACTCACCAACAGCTTCATACACCAGGCTGTTAGGATGCTGAACTCTCTCCCCCCTCTCCCCCCTCCATCCTCAGCTACATAACATTCTGGACTTATGGACCCACAATGGCTGCCTTGCACTACTCCACTTGCACTACTCCACTTGTACACTTGCACACTTTGCACACTTTGCAACTTGTTGTTGTTGTCCTGTTGTCCTGAAAACACAACACTTCTGCTGCTCTTACATAACTTGCACCACTATGCCACTTGCTTACTTAGGTCAAACAGAACTACCTCAGCCATTTATTGGCCTAATTTTGCACTATTATATTGACTGTCTATGCACAATTGCACAATTTCAACCCAATTTTGCTGCTCTTATTTCTTCATTGTATGTGCCTTCTTATTTACTTTTATTGTTTACTTGAATGTTATGTTTGTCTGTGGACTTAATTGGTAAAATATGTCTTGTCTTCACCGTGGGATAGTGAGAAACGTAATTTCGATCTCTTTGTATGTCTTGGCATGTGAAGAAATTGACAATAAAGCAGACTTTGACTTTGACTTTGACTTTGATTTTGTGAGGAACAGATATTACAGAAATATAACAGAAAAAATATTTCTATGAAATATATTATATTTAAATTATATGAAGCTAGTGTGCTATCCTTGGTCCATAATGATACATGGCATAATGGAGAGAGATAATATTTTAACAGAAACTAGCGGTGCACTCGATTGAAATATAGTATGCTTGACATGCTCATACTCAAACAAGCAAACATTCAAACCCTTCCAAAGGTCTTCAATATTAACCTCTCTCCAACTCAAAAACCAATCTACCGTAGCCCTTCCATCTTTACAAAACTGCATGCATGTGCTTACAAGTGCAGGGAAATTGCCCTCACCTTCATACCCGGAGCCCCAGGAAAACCAGCACCTCCAGAGATTCCCATTGGACCCTGTAGAGAAAGATATGTTTTAGTTCCTTACCAGAAAAAGATGGCTACCGATGAAAGGTCACAGATGGTTTTGCATTAGTTACAGTGTGTGTGTGTTATGGCATATTTATGTAAAAAATAAATAAATAAATAAACAAACAAACTCACCATTGGGCCTGGTTTGCCAATATCCCCAGATGTTCCCCGTTTGCCCTAACAAAGAGAAAAGACATGGCATATTTAAACTACCATGCTAATTCTCTGACTACACAATTTGTCTCTTAATGCAACTTGTTAGCATAATTGGACCGCAGAACAAACAAGAATAAAAACAAATAGTTTGGTATTAATTAGGCATTATCTATTTACAGTAGCAAATGAATTAATTAATTCAATTAAAAACTCAGGCCAATTAGAATGCGTCTTACCACAGGGCCAGGTGATCCAATTCTTCCCCTGTCTCCAGGCATTCCCAAAGGACCCTTCACAAGAACACAACAAGCACAGTGCCAGATAATCACACACCCAATCATCATTAGTTATCGCAAACATCACAGTGATTAATGGCAGCATGAAATAGCTCAGCTCAGTGAAACCAACAAGTTAAACCAGCTCCTGTATTATTATTCTCTGACCAAATGTAGCATGTAATCAAATGTATTCATTGCTATTGTAAATTACATATTATTTCTATGAAAAAAATGCTTCTAAACCTGCCGTCAACTCAACCTACAACTCCACATTACGATCAGCATTATTTATGCTCTGAAGTCATAGCAACCACACGAGCATGTCAGCCAAATGAATTGCCCGTCTTAATTGGAAAGGGGACTTTCATGCTTTATGGTGATGTGACCTGAGTTTGATTGAACTGTCAGTAGGCTATTTATCACACGTTTGATTTGTGGGAGAGTAATGATTGAGTGGGGGGGTTGGTCTGATCCACACTCACCCGTGGACCCAGTCCACCCATGTTACCAGGGTTGCCTTGCTCTCCCTGTTAAGACACACACACACACACACACACACACACACATTAAACAAAGAAATTCTAAATATAAATATCAGAATATCATTACAAGATATAATACGTACTAATATGAATACTGTACTGCTGACAGACACATGCAGCCATTTATATACACACACACACACACACACACAAACGCGTACATCAAATACCCAATCAAAAGGGGATACTATCAAAAAGGCACAAAATACAATCATTTTTAAAAGAATTCATGAATATACTTCAATAGAAATATCTGAAGTTGATTACCTTCGATCCAGTTACCCCTGGTTCACCCCTGGATCCTACAGAACCTGCATGTCCCTAAAGTAACAGACAAATATGCATGAATAATTCAAACGCCCTCTGGAAATACCTGTACCTGCTGCCCCGTTGTCTTAAAGTTGCTAGAGTTCATGTGGGATATCATTATCATTCCATCAGTAACAACATCCTAGTTCTTCTTATAATAAACATATTTTTTCTTTAAATATGAAGTTATAAGCACTGTAAATAAATTATTAGAACAAGTATGCGATCTGTGCCTCAAAAAATCACTTGTCATTATTGAGAGTATTAACCTCTATGGGACTATCAAAACTAATCAAGGTGAAACATGAAACATTTGAGCTGCTTTTGGAATGAGTTGCACCATGCATGCATATTAACCAAGGGTATGAATATTGAATACCCAAGTAACTGCACTTATGAAAACTGAACTTTAATTATATAATTAAAAACTATGGCGGGAACAAAGCCTTCTGATTGCCTGAGAGTTAAGAGGAGTTAATGGCCACTTTAAACCAACCTTAAGTCCTCTCAGTCCTGGTTGTCCTGGCAACCCAGGGAACCCTCGAAGCCCCTGAAAAAAAGGAGTTCAACATTAAAGACAAGACATTTAATTTCGTTTAACTTTTATGTCGGTCTTTGAAAGACAACATATATCCAATTATCTTACTCACATCAGGTGCACAGTATTTACCGTACCTTACACAGAGTCCTAACTACATGCGATGCGAGTGGGCATTAGCAATAAAATCTGTCTAATTACATTGTTTTCAATTGGAATGTCCTGACGGTACACAACACGAAGCAGCGCGATGTTTTGAGCAGAACATTTGCCGGACGCCTTAATTCTATTTTCTCGCTCGCATTGCTCTTCTATTTTGAAGGAGAAATATTATACAATAGAAGGGCATATTTAATGGATTCAAAGTGGACAGAGAGCATTCAATGCATTACATTACATTTGGCTGACACATTTTTAACCAAAGCGACTAACAACATGGTGAGCAGTTTAAGTTTTAAAGCAATTCTCTCAACAATTTTAGGACAGTTTAAAAACGGTAGAGTACAGTAAGAATAAGTGCATCAGTGAGTGCTGTTTTTAAACAGTTGAGTGTCAGTTCAAGACGGGTGGTAAGTGCTAGGATCAGCAAGACTTGTAAGTGGTGTTATGAAAGGAGATGTTCTCTAAAGAGCTGGTTCTTCAGGAGTTTTTTGAAAATGGAGAATGCAACACAACAGTCGCTCGCTCGGATGCTCTTAAGACTCCCTGTTAGTAGATCCTACCTTATAATGTTGTGTGGATAGGGACAGTTTGTTTTGGGGATTTCTGATTGTTTTGACTGGAATTTTAAAACAGGTGGCTCTAAACTGTGTAGGGGTGACTTGGATCAAAGGTGCCGACACGGCATTGATGTGTCTGAATATTCCTAAGGTGGACTAAATGCTACAGAGCAAAGTCACACTAACTATTGTATTTCATTTTGGGTTCTAGGAAAGGAATGTGGAGCGGAGCGGAGTTTCCTATCTAGCTGGTGACCCACTTTAACTTTAGAAGTACTCCAATGCCTCTAGGCAGTACTGTCACACTTATGTCCCATGACGTCCACTGATGACAGATAAGCGGGCCTGAAAATGTTAGTTCTTGTGTCTTAAAAGGAAGGAAATTCTTACAGAGGCCACAGGATGGGGCACTTGATATAGCTCACAAGCGTGTATCATGCCAGTGCAGACTAATTAAGAAGGCAATATAGAACGTACTAATTGTCTGAGGTGAGACTTAAGTCCAGTGTGTTTATAATGCACATGTTTATGTTCCGTCTGGCTAAGGAGAGAGATATTATATTTATATAACTAGAGTTGAGGACAGAAGTAACTTACCTGAGATCCTGGGAGTCCGTTCTCTCCTGCGTTTCCGGATGGCCCCGGCTCACCCTATTACAACCACAAAATAGGATTTGTCTTGTTTAGCGAATTATCATAATTATCATATCATAATTTTTAATTTTAATTTAAAAACGATAAACCCACATTGTCACCAAACTTATTCTTCAGCACAATGGCATTAGAGGAAAAAATGATTATGTTAAGATGTTTGTTATGGAAATGAGCAAGGAAACAAATAACTCACATCTAGGCCGGGTTTTCCTGGTGGGCCGTCTGGGCCTCTTGGGCCAAATGTACCCTGCAAATACAAAAACAAGTCAGGCCTCACACACACACCTCCCACACACACCACCACCACCACCACCAATACTACTGTCTATCTCTCTCCTGGTCTGATAAATGTCAGTGCACAAGGAGCAGAGGGATAATTGTTGATTTGTGAAGGATTATATATACAAAGCCAACACATCACATCAGTGACATTCATGAGGTCAGTTTGGGAGACACCTCCAGTGATGTTGAGAGTTCTAGAATTATAAGCGCTGAGAAAAGCTTCTTAAATATTCTAAGCTCTTAGTAAAATTCTTTACTGCAGGTCACATCTAGGACATCAAGACTGAAGAAGTACATTCCTACTAATATTGAGAACATTCTGGAGTAGCACTTTATTTACATAAAACCTTGAAGAGATATTAATCTATTCATCAAGTCATCAACACACTATAATCTCAGAGTGTCAGCCAGCCTCAGAGAAGTCAACACAAAGATTATCTGTGGTGTTCTTTGCTCAACTTTGTCAACTAAATGTTAAGTAATTTCCCCTAACCTCAGCTAACCTAGCCCAATAGTTCTCAAATGTGAAAGATCTGTTAAATGAATATCCTACAAGTCTCTTGCTAACTGAACAGGGACTGTAATACTAGGGACTGTAATAATAGTATGTAGTAATGTAGACACATATTTAAAACTTTGACAAATGTCAAGATAGTTACATGAAAAACTCTGACTTGACCTAACCGTGACCCTCATTTTTCTAGAAAGGTAATCTACATTGTCATATATAGGCAGTCACCACCCATCAGGCCTTACCATAGATCCTGGCTCACCCACGTCCCCAGGAATACCTTGAGCACCAGTAGGTCCCTAAGGAACAGAGGTTAAAAAGTCAGAGGATCACTTACTGACCTGAAGTGTGGGGGGATGGAGCTGAAGAAGCACTTCACAGGTTGACATACATTAGATTAGCACACACTTGGCTGCAATGCAGGGCACCATCAAGCACATTGGGAGCAGTAGGGGGTTCAGTGAGGACACTCCGACTCACGATCAGGAGGAGGTCAAACTAGCAACCTTTCAATTGCTGAATGATGCTTTATCTACCGAGCCACAGTGGCCCCTCTTCTGCAATGCTACTTTGCAGGACCTCTGAAGGTCGTGAGAGACTCACCGGTGGGCCTGCTGGTCCAGGATGACCCCGTGGTCCTGACTCACCCTGTGGAAGGAGACACAAAAACACTTAGGCAGGGTTCACACACTGCAAATAGCAAAGTGACCAAAGCAGCAAAGCTTAACACAACGCTCAGACCATAATAATTTGATTAATTCAAACAAAGTTTAATCTCATTGCTAAGTGATGTGAAGTAGCCTACTCATTTCTGAACACAGAATTTTACGAAAAAACCTTTTGGATTAGAATCTGGACATTTCTTCTTTCTGATTAAAGCACTGATCTTATTCTGAATAATGGTCTATTGGGAACTGTGGATAATACATGGGTGCAGTCAATACATGGTTTTGTCCTGCAAAAGCATGCGGTTTATACATGATGTGGCTAATACATGGGAAATTAGGAAACAATGTACCACTCTGTCTGCCAATGGAATCTTGCCATTCAATTGAGCAAATCAACTTCAGTCTAAAGAGCTTATCAGTTTTTGCATGTTCAAAGAGTTTGGCTATCTCTCGTACAAAACTTTTTATTTGCAGGACAAGATGAGGGTGACCCTATGACGTAAAATCATGGCTTGTGCTACTGTGTTATTTACATTTGCTTATTACACCACCCAATCATCCTGTGCATATTAGCATCTCAATAATACATAAGCACATACAAAACACTTGCCACTGCTATGATATTGTTTGTTGCAGATATTAAAACATTTACTCGTGGGAGTCCAAATAAGTGTGAGATCTGCTCCAGTGCCTCCTTACCCTGGTTCCTGAGATCATCCCTGCCAATCCAGCTTTCTCACTAAAGCCTGACCCCATCTGCATAGCCAATTGGCTCTGCAACCACAGAGAAAATTGATTCATTAAACATTAACATTCATAAACATGAACATGACTCATTCATTACTTAGGTTGTGTCAAATTCAGTTTGAACAACAGCGCACAAGGTCACAGTAACATGGCTCAATTAAGAGGAGTGATTAAAACAGACAAAAAGGTAGGAAACTGACATTAGTGAATGAAATGAAACTTGATGAGAGCTTGATTTACCCATTATCTCATTCTATAAACTAGGCCAAGGATACATTTACAAAAGTGTCCCTAAAATGGCAAAGTAAGTTTGAAAACAAGCTTAAAAAAATGGCATAATTAATGGGCTATACCAGGCATTGACCTTCAGTAGACATAAATACAAATTCAAAACATTTTACTTGTGACCTGTTTCCAGACACCAGCTGGGGCTCGACAGCATGGTGGCCACCATGGACACAGTGTTCTTTTGTAAATGTGTGTGTGTGTGTGTGTGTGTGTTTGTGTGTGTGTGTGTGTGTCTGCGCATGCATGTGTGTGTGTGTGTGTGTGTGTGTGTGTGTGTGTGTGTGTGTGCGCGCATGTGTGTGTGTGTGTGTGTGTGTGTGTGTGTGTGTGTGTGTGTGTGTGTGTGTTTGTGTGTGCGTGTGTATGTGTGTGTGTGTGTGATATTTCCAGTCCTGCCTGACATATCACTAGACAAGGCTATGTCTACAGGGGACGTTGGCTTGTTTAGCCTGTGTACTGATCACAGCATCTCACACTTTGCCCTACAAAACACAGCCTTGTATGAAGACATTCTGAGGTTTACAATAGAAGACTGCCTTTAGGTACTGCCTCCCAAAGTCAACTTGGCATCCATCTACTGTACACATGAACCATTCTGTCTGCTGCACAGAAATCGGGAGAGGGAGATGGAGATGGTAGCGCACATAATGAACGGATGCCCTGCCTACAAACACGACTACACTGTCGCACTCACTTTAAAGGAGCTCTGTAACATTGCCTCCTACACTACATTCCATAACAACGACACTGTTAAAACGGACTCACTGGTTTCTCTTGCACTTCAGAATAGGACTACATTGGACTGTACTATAGATAACTCCCCCCACCAACATATCTTATATATAGTGCCGTTCAAAAGTTTGGGGTCACTTAGAAATTTCCATTCCACTCCATTATAGACAGAATACCAGCTGAGATTAGTTGCATTGTTTTTTTTAATCAGGGCAGCAGTTTTCAGATTACATTATGTGCTTACATAATTGCTAATGGGTTTTCCCATGTTTTCTAAGTTAGCCTTTTAAAACAGAATGTGCGTTTGGAACACTGGATGAATGGTTGCTGATAATGGGCAATGATATTGCATTAAAGATCAGCCATTTCTTTCTACAAAAGTACAACATTAATGATTAAAACAAGGACATTTCTAAGTGACTCCAAACTTTTGAACGGTAGTGTAGTGTTGATTAACAGGCACAATTTTGGAAATTGGCTGCTCCTATGACGCTTATATAGGCATGTGCTACGCATCAAAACTGTTAAAATACCAAGCCCTGCATAATGCCACAAACAGCTGTGTTGAACAAATGTAACATTACTGATCTTTGGTAGTTTGGGTCACATACGTGTGTGGACTACAGATCTGTGGATTCACTAAGAAGATGCCAAAAAACAAAATGCAAAGTACTGCTCTATATCAGCTACAATTGGTAGCCTCTTCATCTGGAAACATACTGTAGATGTCACCTTTATCTTTGATATGTGTTTTACTGATTAAACCCTTACTGCTGTAAGAAACTGTATTAAAGCAATTTGGATCCCTACTTGCCAGTCCAAAGAAATAATGAATAAGTGTGTGTGTGGTGTGTGTGTGTGTGTGTGTGTGTGTGTGTGTGTGTGTGTGTGTGTGTGTGTGTGTGTGTGTGTGTGTGTGTGTGTGTGCGTGCGTGCGTGTGAGTGAGTGTTTCTACATTTATAGTAAATCAGAAATAAAAAAAAAGCTTTGGAATGTTGAATGCATGCTTTTACCAACCTCTTATCCAGTAAAATATGACTGAGTGTATCAAGTACAATTATGTGAGTGACAAATTTGCACTATATGGTATATTCAGACTGCGTAAGACATCTTGTAATGCTGTATTTTATCAATGTAAAACACATAATACATCCTTGCTTGCAATAAATATGTTAGACTGAGTGTGACTTTCTGGATGAAAGAAAGAGGGAGAGAGAAGACTAAACAACTTGCAACTGCACTATATCACCTACAATTGGTAGTTTCTTAATCTGGAAACATAGATGTCACCTCCATCTTTTATGTGCCTATTGTTTTATGTAAAACACATAATCAATCCTTGCATGCAATAAATATGTTAGACTGAGTGTGACTTCCTGGGGGAAGCTCGGGAGAGGGAGAGGGGCAGCGTGATCTTACTCCTGGAGTGGGGTGTCCAGCAGGTCCTGGCTGGCCTGGGTTGCCTGGTACTCCTGGCTCGCCGTCAAACCCAGGTGGTCCCCTCAAACCCTGGGTGACACACGGTCACACACACACATACACACACACACACATACACACACACACACACACACACACACACACACACACACACACACACACACACACACAGTTTTGATCATCTTTCATCAGACCCCTTAAAAGCTATATGGGTAAATTGATGGGAAAGGTGTCATGCTGATTAAATGAATAATATTTTATGTCTGTTGTTTAAACTAACACTCTGATAAGATTTTGATATCTCACATGTATAATGTATAACATTTATTTATTACTATTATAAAATACTGGTGTGACTATAATGGCGTCATAGTAGTATGCTGCTACTTGTCACTAACTTCACATACTCTTTACACTAAACATACTGTAATCCTAGTCTTAAACCTCTCTCTGGTACATGTTGATGTAATTCATGTAGATTCGTTATTGAAGTACATTGCGTATATTTACTACACCTATTTTATATGGAGTGGGCCCATATGATCTACATTTCTAATGTAACCCAAGCTCCTATAATCTGTGACCATCTCATAGTAATCACTCTCTATAGGCCACAATGCATACTCCTGTTTTATCACAGAATCTCATCAAGTCATTTTATAACAGAATGAATGATAGAGTATGAATCATGTAGAAATGTTTCTATATATATGGTATGTAGTATCACATGAAGAGGAAGTAAACACATACGGGTCTGCCTTTGGTTCCTGCGCGACCTCTTGATCCAACAGCACCAGGGATTCCCTGTTTGAACATCAGACAGGCTCAAGAGATGAGAATGAAACACGTGTGTATACATTCTTAAAACAAATGTGTTGTCCCTACCTGGACACAGAGATGTGTTAAAAAAAAACAACGCAATTTGTGTTGTTTTCGATGCAAGTTGTGTTATTGTCAACACATATTGTGTATAAAATAAAAAAAGGAAACAACACAAAACTGTGTTGTCCCTATCTGGACACAGAGATGTGTTAAAAAAAACAACGCAAGTTGTGTTGTTTTCAACACATTCGTTTTCGAGTGTAGTGTGTGCACTCATGATCTGGGTGAGTGTGTGATTACAATTTTACACTTCAGGACATTTTACCACAGAGCTCATATATTGATATAATATAAACATGTTTATGATTCATGAGGATCCTCAGCATGAATGTAAAACGTGAAACTGCAATATTTGCCTTTAACCACAAACATCATTAACCCAGAGCTGTAGCTCTACCTACGGCTTTGCATTAAGCTTAGTGATACTGCCATCTAGTGGTCATTTGCAGTTTGACTATTCTGCTTAGTTCCAAGGTGAGAGGACAGCACCTCTCACCTTAACCATCACAATGTCATATTTGGTGTTGAAATAAGTGCAATTGGAAAACGAAACTTACCGGTGCACCAGGAGGGCCTGTTGGTCCCACAACCTAAAAAATATATTTGTTTAAGTTAGTGAAACAGATGAGATGAACAAATATATTTCCCATGAATAATGCATGTCCTCATATGTCCTCATATCCCCATAACTTCATCTCTGTATACAGCATACTCACATAGGGAATGTCACCTGGTTCTCCTTTTTGTCCCTAGAATGTAATTGGAAGTTGACAAAGAAAAGATAACTATGCGCATCCTGATGTTTACAAAGAATCCCTATTATCAGGTATACATACACATGTTGGTGCATATTAAATGACAACTTACCCTCAAATGATATGCAATAAATTCTGTAGATAACAAAAATGCAAACAAACAGATATTAAAATCATGGATTGTTTCTCTTTATACAGTTATCTAAAAGTTCTATGTGACTGTGTTGCACAGCATATCATTATTTATGACTCAACAAAATAAAACCTGGAATACCCTAGGTTCTTCATACAGTTAAGTACATAGGTTTCTTTGAGTATGAGTATGTATATGGGTATTAGAAATCATATATAAAAAATATATAAAGTTTCAGCTCTTGCTTCATGACAAACTAATTCCAGTGAACACTGAATCATTTTCACAATATACTTTCTGGGAATAACCCTCATATTCAAATCATCACATGTGTTGCTTTTATCTATTAACTCCAAATATTCGCAAAGTTTGTGATGAATGACAAATGGCAAAATAAAGCAGGATTTTAAAAAATTCAACAAAGCTGGTTTATTTAAGGGGTTTAGTGAAGGGGGATAAGGGTGTTAATACAACATAAAGGATTTAAAGGGACTGTGTGTAGTTTTTAATTTAGAATGTTAATGAATTACCTAAAAACAGCAACGGAATGACCATATTGTTGTCATGTCTATGTAATGTAACATCTATACTCTGCGTTACCCAAACATCTACAAGTTAGCATGAAAACCAACCAGATGGCCCATCTCTGTTGTAATACCACTTTGCACCTTGAGTGGCGCTGTATTGAGTACAATGCAAATAAATGAAATTAAATGATGTTGCGAACCTAATGGTGTGTTCAAAACATTTTTAAAAATCCTACAGAGGTCTACACATAGCCCCTTTAAAGCACCTCTAGAAGACCCGCAGGAGCAGCACAGGATGCCATCTCCTGGGACCTTCCAGAAGCTTCAAGAGGTGGGGAGGGGGGGTGGCTTACGTGTCCTCCCAGATGCGCTGGCGTAGTTCTGGCACACGGGGCAGCACTCGCCCTCGGGGATGGTCACCTTCTCGCAGTTGGTGATCTCCTCACAGCGGATGTCCTCGCACATGACCAGGCCGTTGTCACACACGCACAGCTTACACGGCTCCGGTTTCCAGATCTCATTGTTGGGGTACACCTGGCCATCCTCCGTACAACTCCCTTGGTCATCTGCTTCTAAGAGAATTAAACACAAAGTTAAAGACAAACCCATGCTTGGACATTGATGTCTATTAAGTTACATTTAGGGATAAACTTAAGTTTACAATTAGTTTAATCTAGGCCAAACTTTAGAGCATAGATGAAACAAATGATTTGTGATCTTAAGTTATGCTGATATCTGCTTAAAAAAACCTGATGCTTTCTTTACACAACTTAGTGATTCCATATTATGTCACTGGAGAGGGCCAATTCCTAGCTGACCAATGAGCACACACTGAATAGGAAGCGATGTAATCCACTGAGGCCTGTTCAAAACGCTGACAGAGGAGGGCAGTCAAGGGCCAATTTGCTCATGAATGGGCTGATATTATTTTCGGTCATGTAGGCCTATCGGTCATATAGGTGACCTATCCTCTGCTGCTACACTAGTTGCCCCATTCGTGAGCTAGGAGATCCACAGCTGAGAGATGCAGGTGGCTTGGGGACTGTGGGCCCAATCTGGGGTTTCCCTGAAGGCCTTATTTTACCCATATTACTTCCATCACTTTCAGCATTGGTTTGTTCCTAATGAACATAATACTGTAATTGCATGGCTACTGTACACAACCTCTTTTCTGCATCTGTGACGTGCAATGCTATGAACCAGGGATGTCAAAGATACGGCCCAGAGGCCAGATCCGGACTTCCAGCAGGTTTCACCCCCCCAAGTTGTTTTGAATAAGAAAGGTAAACTTTGTGAATGAAGGACAGCACTCTCAGTCTGTTTTTAAACCTTGAAAAAGTTTTAAAATAGAACTGAGAGAGCTACCCTTTATTCACAAAGTTTATTTTGACGGATTTAGCACCCAGTTGAGTTTACACTAAGGTGTTGAGCGTGTTAGTCCAATTATTTGGGTAGGAAAGAAAAGTAAAAAAAAAGATATTCACATTCAGTTGTTTTTGACAATGTGTAATATGCAATACCTCTACTATATGATAAATTGATTATGCCTAGCACTACAAACCATCATCAGGAAGTACATGATATACTCTTTTGATCCCGTGAGGGAAATTTGGTCTCTGCATTTATCCCAATCCGTGAATTAGTGAAACACACTCAGCGCACAGTGAACACACAGTGAGGTGAAGCACACACTAATCCCGACGCAGTGAGCTGCCTGCAACAACAGCGGCGCTCGAGGAGCAGTGAGGGGTTAGGTGCCTTGCTCGAGGGCACTTCAGACGTGCCTACTGGTCGGGGTTCGAACCGGCAACCCTCTGGTTACAAGTCCGAAGCACTAACCAGTAGGCCACGGCCTAGTGGGTGTAGTAAAGGAGTATATCAACCCCTGGTATAAACCAAATATTCAAACCCAATTACAATCCGTAATTGAAAATTTCAGAGAACATTTCAGATAATAAGCATACAAACTGACTCAAGATAATTAGCACATGTAGGACATTAAGAAGAAAATATATGATCCATTCCCCATTTATTATCCAACATGGAGACTGTAAGCATAACAAACTCAAGCATAACAAACTCAAAAACTCTAAAAGAAGTTTGGTCAAAACCTCACCGTCATGGCATAATACTGGCGTCTATATACTGGTATATGGTAGAATGTCAATAGGAAGGTTGCCATCATGCCAAAAATTCAGATTTGCAAATCATTCTTCAAACAGATAATGACATTTTGTTGAGCTAAGGCAAGCAATCATTTATTTGATTAGTTAATGAATGCAATCATTTATTCACTGTTACATGGATAAACCCAAAAGCAAGTAAACAGTAACTGTCTCATTAGCTCTCTGCATCTGAGCAGTTGTTGCAGTGCTACATTACACACAGACAGCACAGCAGGAACATCTACATCATCTACAGATCTCAGAGGAGAGAGATATACAGTATTAGACTATAGCAGAGACTTTCTAATGAGGAGACACAGCACTCAAAAAATCCTCCATATCCTCCAAAAAATCCATAGAAATGCATGGGGTTAGTTTGTAACGCCAATATGGCCGTTGTCTACACATATCCCACCCCTTCCTCGGCAAAACGTCAACATGTGAATACATTGAGCCATTCATGTGGTGTGAAGACATCATGCCAATCATGTGTTGTGAACTCGCCACTGGAGCAAGGTTGGTGTTGTGAAGCCTTGCGCACGCGCATTTCTGCCGAATAGGATGCCCGATGAGTGTCCAAAAAGCGTTGCAATATGGCCGCCGAGTGGAGGGACTTGCCTAAAAGGACTTTGACTATAGCCTTCTGGTGAAATATATAAAAACTGATGAAGTCTGGTAACATGCTGCACAGAACATAATGGATGTTAAGTAGGCTATCCATTTTCTCTGACAAGATGACAAGGATTTTCTTTTATTAAACTATGAATACACATAGCCTTCACACATACTGTACACACACCCACACCCACACACACACACACAAACACACGCATATACAGGAGATACATAGTTACCAAAGGCCTTGGTAGCGGATAAGGGCTGAGTGGCACCCTTAACAGGATTCACTCTCAGGGTCCCCCTCTGGTTAACAAGCTCAATAATAAACAAATTAAATATGCGTATTTTGCAACAAAGTATAAACATAACTCTGATATAATATAGAGGGATTGCTACAACAGCAGTGTGTAGCATTGCAGCTCTTTTGCATTTCGATTTCGGATGGGGGGAGGAGGGGGGGCAATTTCCTTCCCGAAACTAGAAAGTTGCTAGGTCGGCAATCGCTTACTGAGGGCCGCTCAGACAATGGCAGAAGTGCCGTTCATCGTGTTATGAGGTTATGTGCCATCAAAATGATTTTGGAAACATTGTGTTAAGGTAAAAAAACTGTTAAGGGTGCCTTTAATACATACATGAAATAATTATGTAAAAATAGAGAATAAAAGAAGTGAACTGAGAAAAAAATAAGAAATAAAAGAAGTGAACTGTGAAAAGGTTTCACACACACACACACACACACACACACACACACACACACACACACACACACACACATAACCACAAATCGCACACACAAACAACCACAAACGTCATACACACACACACAAAAATACACATAGCATGCTGCATCTCTAAAAACATTTAACGTTTCATTTCAATCTAATTTAAACGTATCATTGCTGTGGGTTTTGGAGACCAATTCACACCACAATTGACTCTCCTCTGGACAATCTGTGGAAGCGGTGCTCCTGGGTGAAAGCATAGGCCTCTTTTGTTTGTTTGGCGCTTTTGGATCAATTATAGTGTGTTGGCCACAAACAAGCTGACACAAGATGCATGTAATTCATGGCTTCATAAAAAATACACCCCAAAGAGAAGACAACAATCCAACATTCTCCTCCTCGGGCTCCCACTCTCACAGGGTGTTGTGAGACAGACTTTGCTTGTGGTTAAAAGCTTCTGTTCCAGACCATCATAATCATTTTAGCTGAAACACTCAGTGAGTTTGAATGTGGAAATATTCCCTTAATGGGATTAACCTTATGATGACTACAACTTGTGAGGCATATTTTACGATAGATTGTTATGGCTGTCACCAATTAATACGTGCATAAAACCTTAACTCGCTCACTGTACAAAGTAAATATTGTAGTTAAGACTTGGCAGAGCATATTTCAAATGAATTCCTAACAATTTAGGGGCGCAGACAAATTATACAGTTATGAGCCATGTAAATTTAAGACTATAATTCATAGGATGTCAAACATGGATGACGTTTAAAGACTCTAAAACCACATCAACCATGTCTGATGGTTTAAGTGAGACAAAAACAGGTCATGGGGGTTGCAAGAGAAAACAACTGTCTTTACTGTTCTTTTAACTTCTTTATGTCTGGAAGATAACAGACATAACTCTTTCGTCCTGTGGCTCAATGCAGGTATGGCAATGATTACATACATTAGATAGCTTGAGGGGGTAGTAAAGACTAATTTAACAGAGAGGCAGAAAGTTCTAGAAAATATGACCTTGAGAATGTTTTAAAAACAGGCCCAGGTTCAGGGTGGTCATGTGGTAGTCCATGGCATCCATTATGACTTTACAGGCCTTCTGTTGGCCCAGGGATGCAAAACGCCTACCATATAGGATCCGTCCATTTAAACTGGAAGTAAAGAATGATGAAAAAAAAAAGAAAGAAACCCCCACAGTCCATACACGAAACAACATACAGTATATACGTATATATATATATATATATATATATATATATATATATATATATATATATATATATATATATATATATAAAATACAGATCATAGCAAAGTCTCAAGGACTAAGCTCTAAAATGGTAGCACCTGCTGCTACAGTCATGATCACATGGAGCTATCTTTTCTTTTTTTTTTCTTCACAGAGCGCTAAAGGAGCGCAAGTACCAATTTAGTGGGAGAGCACACGTTATTTTAGGGAAACCACAGGAGCCTGTATTATATGTTCCGCTTCGCATTCGCCTGCGGGCAACTTTTATTTCTGACAGCCCGGTCACACCCTCTGTCTACAACCCCTCACACAAAATGTCCTGCTGCATCTACAGAGCATAAAAATATTCCCATTTTCTTTTATAACACACCCATACTAAAGAGAGGATAAATATGAGGCCCGCCATAGGTTTTGAATCTTAATGTGTTATAATATATAACATGCTGGAATTTGGACAATGAAAGTTTAGGACTACTGCAATCTCAGATCTTGCTTTCAAATGAGATGGTCTACAGATAGAGGATGATGCTTTTCTTTTCTACCAGCCACAGTAATTAACTGCACGTGACTCGCTTGGGATTGAAGACACGCCAGATTTTTTTAGACTTCTCTGGACAAGACAATAAGCTGTGATTATATCATGATTACAGTGATTATAATCAAAATGAAGTCAGTTGAAAATCTATTTCAGTAAAACTTTACCTATAAGATTTCTTTTTAAAAAATGTAAAAAAAATGTTTAAATGTCAAATATATTTGACAAACTATCCCAAACAAATTCATATTCTTATGCAAAGACAAACTCAAATGGATTTGATGAAAACCAAAAGTCAGCTAGCCTCTCAGAGCGGTCTTTATGTGGGTACACAAACACAGAGAGGAATGGACAAAAACGTCCCAAAAATAAACCCAGTTTTGGTAGGACATTACACTGGAGGATTCTTGTCCTGGTAGCCACGCTCAGGGAGGTGCAAACATGTAAACACCTCTGCCGGCCTTACGTCCCTTCGCCCCCATTTTCTTTGGCCTTGCATTTGTTTACTTCTAGGCGTTATTTTAGTGAGCTACTCTGTCAGACACGAGAGTGTGAGAGGTGCCATACATACAGCATCAGTCAACCTGTGCAGAACAAGCAAGTCAGGGCAAATCAGGGTGGTCGTCGTGATGGAGGTGTGTGTGGGTGTGAGCGGGTAAGGTGGGTGGTAAAAGTATTTAATTAGACCAAACTAATCTGATAACGATGTATGCCGTCTGTGTGTGTGTGTGTGTGTGTGTGTGTGTGTGTGTGTGTGTGTGAGTATGTGTGTAAGAGGGCAACTATTTAATTACACCAACCTGATCTGAAAACGAGCCCAGTGCAATGTGTGCTGTGTGCTCTGTACTGTGCGTGTTTGTGTGTGTGTGTGTGTGTGTGTGTGTGTGTGTGTGTGTTCACTCTGTTTCATCTGTGGGTGTGCCCTTAGTCTTTTTCCTGGGTAGAACTCCGACCAAAATTGGTGGCCTCGTTCTTCCCGGGTGGATGAAAAACCCAGATGATTTCATACAAGGTCTCTCTGCCACCCTTTATTCTCTGAAAGCCTCACACTGAAATAGGCCATATCGCAGGGCAAGCAGACAGCCTGCCCCAGCCTAGCACGTAATTTCACACTGAGTTGACCACTTCCAAGTCTAAATGGCTTCAAACCAACAACAAAAAAATACATTATTGTATGGATTTCAAATTATCTACAAATAATAAAAAAAGCTTTATGCATGCCATGAGTCAACTGGAGATGTGTGTGCCATGCCAAGAAACAAGAAAAAACATTAAACTCACATTGCTCAATGTTTGCAATGAACTAAAATCTTATCCAGACTGGGATACCTATTACAAGCCTGCTTAGAATAGGGATATTTGTTATCTATATTTAGGCACACAAGGAGAGTGTGGTCCATCTTACAAGTGGGCCTGGTCCAGAGATCATCTGGACTCTATCTGTGGTCTGGAGAAAAATAGATGCTATCATTAAAAAGTAGCCTAAAGCGCCAAGTTAACTTGCAATGAATGGACATTACAGGAGTTAATACAAGACCGGGCCAGACATAGAGGCCCTGATCCCATGCTAATCTGAACATCTGATGAGACAAACACATGTATGGTGCAATCAGTGGACTCCAAAGCCCCATGCAGTCTCGTCTGTCCAGAGGATGTAGGCTAACGGACACGCCAAACATCCTGTATCTGCTCAGAGCACAGGACACTAACAGCTAATACATTTAGCATGTCACAGAGCCAAATGCATGGTAAAAGTATCAGGCTTAGAAAATAAAGTAAATCTAGTAGGCCTAAGTCTAGCAACAAAAGAAATTGATGTTAAATTGCTGATTATTTTTATAACAGAAAAACTAGCCTTCAATGCGCCATGAGAATGTTAGATTGTAGGTTGTGGGTTCATTGGATAGGAAAGCGGCTCAGCACTTACGCACCTGTAACGAAATATTTTCCTCAGGCCTGGCAAAAAGCGCACCCCCAATGGGTAAATGTTTATATTATCAGAACTCAGTTGTTTCAATACCGTGCTGTCAATTGGTGTTCGCATGTGGTCTAAATTCCGAAATTAATACATCTGATTAGCATTACCCATTGTATCAAAACGAGAACCTGTGAACTTACATTAAAAAAGGTAGAGAACTTACCAGGTTTGGCATCTTGGCACGTCACAAATAATACCTGCGCCAAGGAAACGGCGAGCCAAAGACAGATCCTGTGGTGCTGAGAAACAGCCATTCTTTCAACAGGACACAGTCGCACTCCTCAGGGGCGCTCCGCGGGGGTGATAGATATCCCAGTCACACCTGCACCATACAGCCTCTAGAGTTTGCCCCTCTCTCCTAGGCGCGATATTGCCAGCCTTTGCCCTGACGGTGCTTGTATGAGGACTCAGCAGCAGTTCAAGTGCAGCGCACGGCACAGAGCGCAACCAGCCGACCTCCCCCGCCTCCCCCCGCAACTTTTTTCCTCTCTGTGACTATAGCATGCTCGAGGCGCCCGCTCACTGGCCGCCGCAAGTCAAAAATAGAAATAGCTGAGGAAAAACATGGCACTTTGCGCTAAATTTAATCTTAAAATATTTTGTAAAAACACCATATTGCTCTGCATTAAAAACAAATTAAACTATTTTAGCAACAAAATAATTCGTGTTATCTTATCAAAATGTAACTTTTTTGTTTTGTTTTTGCTAACTTGGTCATAAAGTATATCCCAGCTGAAACATTGATATCTGACACACTGCCTGGTCACATGGAGAACTACCATGGCTCTTTTGTTTTACTAACTGGGTGTTGAACGACTTCAAGTGTCAAGTATCACCCAAAACCTTGAATCTCAGGCCAACATTGGTCAGGTGCCTCTCCCAGACTACCTTGTTTGAGACAGCCCAATGAGCCCATGACCGGGTAAGCGAAGCCTCACTGAAACAGTTACAGCTGCGCCAAAACGGGGTAAAAGCTTTTTGAAGGAAACCTGTTTTCTCTTTTGTACACTGAACATACACAATTGCCAGGTGAAGAGGGTGTTCACTGACTGTGAGGGTCTCACGTGCCTCTTCGCAGTGAAAGTAGGGAAAACAGATGCGCAAGGTGATAATAGCTGAAATGGAGGAGATTTATTGCCTGTGTTGCAGCGATCCCTGAAGTAAGCAGAGAGACTACACAAGTGAGGAAAGTCAGGGTATATAAAGAAGGAAATACACAAGACTGGCATGCTATTTGTAAATCCATGCACAGAAGTGTATTCCAAAATTGGCCCACTTTCTCCTCTGAACAAGTATTCTGAAACCATCTAGCATCCAAAAATAATTTATTCTGACAATCTGTGTATGTTATGATCATCAAATACATGGCTTTTCAGTAATCTATCATAATAGTTATACCAGCTGTTAATCTCCCATCTGCTCCCTGCATCCAACTTAAAACAACTTCTGTTTGTTGTTACAGAGCCACAGATATAGGTCAAGTTCAACCTCAACAAAGCATAATGATTACTGTGACCCCATTATCACTATTCTGAGGGTACAAGGAGGAAAAATACAGCCACAAGACACAATTGAAACAAATCTTAGGAACCTGTGCTCGTTGATTGTTTTGTGGTGATGTACTAACATTATGAATGTTAAATGATGATCATCACAACCACTAGCCTACATAAAGGCCAATAACTGTACACCAATACTTAAATAGGTTTACATGGGTTATTGTCTATAACTGTGTTTTGTTTCCAATTCTCCAAATAGCTACTAAAAAAAATTGATTTCTGATGGCAATCACCCTCTGAAGTAGTATATACGGACCACTGTAAAATCTTCAGGAATATGCAATGCAAAGCGCCTTTCATCCACAGTAGGAAGAAATTCCAGTGTTACACTTGATGTGTAGACAACAAAGAGGTGACTGTCAGAACACTGTCCAGGCTTTCACATTTCAGGCCCGTGCCTCTATAGCGACGTCACAGTAGCCGCAGTTCCCAGTCTTTGTTTACCTACACCCCTGTCACGGGAAATGTTGGGTAAAACGTGTCACATCCTTTCTCCACCCTGTTTAGACTTCTGTCTAAATGGCAGCCAGGCAGGGTAATTACAGCGGAGCTGACATGACAAGGTTGTTTCTGAGGACTTCACAACCCGTAGTGCAATGGTAGTGTCGGCGTCCCTGCCAGTAACAGGTCCAGTGCTCGTGGGGACTGGAGGTTCGAGTCCAGCCTGAGGTCACTTCCTGAACCCGCTCCCCATCTCTCTCCCTCACTCATATCTTGTCATCTCCTCATTATCCTGTCTAATAAAGACCAGAAATGGGGCAGGCATGACAGAGGAGGACAGCTAGCATTGCTTCGTAAACAACCAATGGCTATCCTGATGGGGATCCGTATTATATGACACTGACAATGACAAAAAAAAAGACCTTGAGAATTGGTTTGGTGTCAGCCAGGCTGGGGCTCAGACCCAATCAGAGGTGGAGTAGGCTTGAGTGTCTTCTGCTTCTAGTTCTCTTCCTAAAAGGTAAGTTTGCATCTATGAGTGGAATACATATGGAGCGAGTGTTTTTTTCCCTCTCTTTTTATGGCTGTTCACTGTGCCAAAGTACCACTGTGTCACACAATCTTCCATGTCACAGCCGTAGAACAGATGTCGCAGCAGAGATACATTTGGGTCCTCCATGACATTTGATGTGATGTGTAATTGAGGCAGCAGATGCTGTAGTTTAGTGAGTCTCCCTGACCTTCCCTCCATCACTCTCCCTGTCTCTTACTGTCCTATGTCAGCCCTTCTCTCCTCTGAACTCCATTCCTCTCAACACACATCTCTCTGTGTGGACTCTAAAAACCAAAGCTCAGAGAAACAACAACAAACAGGAGAATTATTTTCATCACTCCTTGCTCTTACACCCCCCCCCCCCCCCCCCTCTCTCTCACACACACACACACACACACTCACACACAAGTTTTCCCTCTCTCTCTCCCTTCTCAACAGCCACCTCTTCTGTACACAGATGACTCAACACGCTGTTTTGGGTGAGTTTCCTACATGCCTTGCTCTATCATCAAAAATTGCCTCTGTAAGTCAGTGACCCGCGCCGCGCGCCACTCCCCTGCCACAAAGGCCCACTGTAAACGCTGACGCGCCAGGTTTACATTCTCCCAAAAAACTGACTTCCCAAAATGTGTTTGCTGGATAAACTCCTCTCTTTTTTTCCCTGCCGCCGTAAGTTGTTTAAGGAGTGCTCGCTCGTTCAAACAAATCGCCCCTTTTTTCTCACCATTCTCCACCCAGCCAGGGGAAATTACAGGCGATGGAGGCAACGTGAGGTCATGGGCATTAAGTATTCAGGAACGGCTCCTGAGAGGAGAGGTGGGTAGTTGAGGTGGATAGGACCACACCAATACGGCGCTTCTCTGCGACTGGGAGGCAGCATCACCACAAACGCCACAAGAAAAGCCCTTTGAAAGAGGGAGAAAAAGGAGGCTAGTGTGTCAGTAGGAGACATGAAAGGCCAATGGACATCAGAGAAGGAAAATATATGTTGCTTTGATTCAGTCAGAACAGCCTTCATTTTTGAAAGCAAATTAATTTACAATGATTTATTTACACTGATTCATCTGTCCAAATCTTCCATCCAATAAGATATTTGTCGATGTAGCTTGAATGTTATTCTTCATTTTGTAAGTCGCTTTGGATATAAGCATCTGCTAACTGAATAAATGTAAAATGTGCATGTATTTGGTGGACAAATGGCTCAAGGGAGGACTAAATAAGCTCAGGGCAATAGTGGGACATTGCGGTATACTGAAAAAGAATACCATAAAAAGGCTCAAATCTGAAATGTGTGTTAGAAATTGAATGAATTACAGTTAAACAAATAATAAAAAGAATCATACAATAATGAAAATGCCACAGCCAAAATTCTAACAAGCACAGAGATAGATATAGAACGGACAGGAGACAGCAGCAAGTGTACAGCTGAACAAATTATATAAAAATAGCATGTAGCCCAAATCAAGAAGAGCGGCCAGTGTGTAATCATGGCTTCATGTTGGTCTGACATTGACTCAAATCACCTTGGTTACCACAACTAATGGCACAGGCCCCATATAATGGAAATGTAAGAATGTTGGCCTGCCCACAGTCCAGTCAGCAGCAGAAATAGTGGGGACATTAGAATGACATTTATGGGCCATTCACCACTTTACTGTTCATGTAATAGAAGAGTTTAACTCCCCCAAGCACATATGAATCTCTTCCCTAGTACACACACACACACACAGATATGCACGTGCATGTACACACACACACACACACACTCTCTCTCTCTCTCCTCCTCTCTCTGTCCCTCTTTCTCATACACTCTCCTCCTCTCTCTGTCTCTCTCTCTCTCTCTCTCTCTCACACACACACACACACACACACACACGTAACCTTTCCATCACAGTACAAATGCCCCGCTCTGAGGAAGACGACCGAAGCGAGCCACCCAGAGAACAGATGTTCCAGATGTTCCAGTGAGGCTGAACCTACTGCGAGTGTCTGTTTCATGCAGCCTTGTATTACATGTAATATATCCTTACCTGGCCTCTTTACTGATTCTGGAGTGTTTAGCAAACAGTATAATAGGAATGTTATGTGTAGAATTGTATAATATTAAATGTGTCACTGCCAGTCATCAGACATCAGACTCTTGGATAAACCAAACAATGAATGAATTATCTATATTCAAACAAATGAAGCGCATTTATTTAGGGTGGTGTGGACTACTTGGCAGGGGGTGACTATCATCTTGACACACGGCATGTGACTGTGTGTTCCCTATCACCTTTCAGGAAGCTGTATAATTCATTGGGTCAGCTTTCGACAGGAAGGCTACAACCAAACACTCGTCCTCACTATCGCTAAAAAACTCGGCCATTGAGGATCCCCTGAGCTCGGAACATTTTTACAAACGGAGGAGCCATGTTTACCGGGCAGTCGGAATCCTAAGTCTCGCCTGCGGTCTTCACCATGTTCTCCGCAGCCACCAAGAACTTTGTGAAACAGGTGGGTGACACAGGAAGGCTGATTCCTGTGCCCAGTCTCAGCGAAGCTGACCGGTATCAGCCTCTCAGCCTGGTGACCAGGAAGAGGAAGAAGCACTTTTGGAAAAAAAACAAGTATGGCTCGACCCCATTCTCACTGAAAGACATACTTGTGGGAGAAAAGGAGATCACAGCTGGTAAGAAAAAAATGTCTTGTGGAAGATTAGAGGGAGACAAAAACAAAATTGTAATAAAGTGGACATCAATAGCTCATAAGAACATAACAAGACAAGCTCACTAGACTGAAACCTTGTACTTTGACTTTGAGCTGAGAACCATTAAATATTGTCACCTGGTTACTTTCAGAATATTCCTTAATATTTGATAGTATCTAATATGTATTAAATAATTTATATTTAACCGTAACTAAACATCAATATGATTTGAAATTTAGAACAGAACAAATGCAGAACAGATGCTCTAATGAAGATAAATGTCTTGAAACTGAAAGAGTTCTTTTTGATTACACCACAAAAATGGTTGAAGATCCATCCATCCAGCTTTAGAAATCCCTCAGAATCATTTGTAGTTAAGGGGGTTAATTGCAATACACAAGACAGACACATCATGAGATCAGAGTTCAGAGAGGATGCTCTCGTGTCCTGTCAGGTGTGTCCTCCTACCAGCTCCTGAACTATGAGGACAAGTCTGATGTGGCCCTGAACGGCAGGTTGGGAAACCACCTGCTCAATGACGTGGGCTTCAACATCACTGGTTCCGACTCAGTGGCCGTTAAGGCCTCCTTTGGAGTAGTGACCAAACACGAGGTGGAGGTGCCCACTCTCCTCAGAGAGCTCAACTCAAGGTTTGTTTGGGTTTTTTAATCCCATTTGTATCACAGCAAGCTTTAATTGCATTAGGAGTAAGTAAACAAAGCTAGACACCCATGATGACAACTTTCAGAGCTGCCATCCGAGCAAATTTTATTAAAATGTCTGGATTTTCCATTAGATTTGCATGTAAATGATGATTGTCTCACCTTCTCGCCTGCAGAAAGGTCGACCTTGACCACTGTCTCATCCGCCAATCAAAAGACAGTGGGAGAACTGTGCTGTGTGTCGTCATGGAGAGCATTCGCACCACGCGCCAGTGTTCTCTTACAGTTCACGCCGGCATGCGAGGAACCACAATGAGAGTAAGCACACAGACAGAATACACACACAAACAAACATATACTCACACAGATGGAGGAAGGGAGGGAGAGAGAGACAGAAAGAGAGGGACAGAGACAGAGAGAGAGAGAGAGAGAGAGGCACACACAAGCATGTACAACCATACATCTTTACAAAATCTACATAATCTCTACAAAATCTTCACCAGTGGAAAAACTTTCACAATCAAACCTATCTAAATGTTTTTCAAACAGTTTCAAATAGATGATGGACGAAATCCTAAAGGTCGTGATAAAGCCATTGTGATTCCAGCTCACACAACAATTGCATTTAGTGTCTTTGATCTGTATGTGCGACTTGATGGACGCCTTGGTGAGTATGCTAATAATTTTACTGCCAATAGAAATTGACAAGAGTGCTAAGGAAATGTATGTCTGTAAAATTATAGCATACACATTAAAAAATGATAGATAGCATACATTACTCTTTCTGATAAGTGAACTTTTAAGGATATAGTTCACCTTAGCTTATTCTGTAAAAGAGCTGATGTGTAACAAAATCTGTGGGCCCCACAGAGCCAATATCCTTATAGACCCTTTCAACAATAAAAACAAAAACAATCCTTGAACGTTCTATTTGGGCCCCAATCTACTTCCTACATATGGAATGTTAAAAAGGAAGTCTTGTGGGGCCAACTATGATGCTGATAATGGAACTCTCTTGAAAGGGTCTATAGATCTCAATCACTGGTGTGTCACAGCTGTCTCTTATGGTAACTTATCATCCTGACTGAAGTTGCTGCAAGTCAGATCTAATTGCACTCCAAAGCATAAATTATATTGGTGTGTGTGTGTGTGTGTGTGTGTGTGTGTGTGTGTGTGTGTGTGTGTGTGTGGTCACACGTGGCTGTGCCTGTGTGTGTGTGTGTGTGTGTGTTGTGGTCAGACATCTGCGTAGCTCCAGAGTCCTGTGGGGGCTTTGAGCAGGGGCAGATTAGAGAGCAGCTGGGCGGTTTCATTGGCCGCTTCTCCTTTGGCCGCCTCAGGAGGTTCCTTTCCGGAATAGTCTACGGAAACCCATTCAGAGCAGGTGATCTACTAACATTTTGTTCTCATTCATATTTACTCTCCCACTTCACCAGAAATGTGTGTTGGAGGAACTTGTAATAGTTTTTCTTGCTAACTTGTAATTTCTTACAAACTATTACCAGTCTTTTGAACCAAAAATGAAAAAACACAATGTCATTAACCAAAAGACTATAATCACTATTCTCCTTTTTTAACACAATTTGAATTTGTTGAACTTTAATAACAAAACGTTCCACACAAATTCAGTCATATATCACTGTCTGCACCAGTGATAATTTAGAAAGCCTTAGCATTGAATATCATTCACCGAAGACACTACAACTCAAACCCAACTAGCATAGAATTCTCCAGCTATATATACTAGGGGCCCTAATTTCATCGGCAGTCAATGAGCAAAATGTGTCCTGCATGAACTGAATCTATCATGTGGCCCATAGATGACAGGACATTTGAGGAGCTGACCCACTCAGACACGTTCCTGGACGACGTGGCCACGGATTACTACGAGAAGGCCGCCAGCATGACTGACCTGTCCACGGCTTACCTGCGCGAGAGCAACCACACTCGCGTCAACCTGCTCAATCATAACATCCCCAAGGGTGCCTGCGCCCTGTGCGGGATGGGCCAGCAGCGGCGCGAGACTGTCTACGGCTGCCTGGAGTGCACAAGCGGCGGGCAGAAGTACGTCCGGCTCCATGCTGTGCCGTGTTTCGACCTGTGGCACAAGACACTGCGTTGACAAAGGCCAGTGGAGTGGCAGCACTTCACTTCAGAAGAAAAAAAAGTTGGAGGAAGCGTTTGGGTTTTTTTTTTTTTTTACATTTTCTCGGCGGATGTTCTTGCCAAATTGAAAGGGTCTTATTATTGCTGTGGTGGTTGTGCCTGGATTTTTCCCATTTGTCCTGTTTAAGAATAACAATTTTGTAAGGCTATGCTGGATGTTTCACCAACCATCACCAATCTGTGGAGGTCTGTGGAGACCTACACATTGAATGTCTTCTTCAAGGCAGTTTTGGTTTTGGCTTTGAAATCAGTACATATTTTACTAAATGGTGTATCTTTTTTTACACATCCTGTAAAGAGGCATTGCATATGTGTGAGTGTGTTTAAGCTTAAGTTTGGCTTATGGCTTTGACAATGGCTTTTCATTGTCAGATTAGTGCTGGTAGGTCCTGGCAGAGTTTACTGGAGAGCACATGTAATGAAGTCCCTTTAGCTCCTCCCCAATCAACTGCCCTAGCCCATCTCCATGTCACCTGCTCAGCTCAGGCACAGCAGCTGTCATGGCCAACAGACTCAAATCACCCGTCTGAATTATTCAGGGTTATTAAAAATAAACAGGAGTATCAGGTGCTCCGGGAAATGCCTGGCCAGGAACATATGACTGACAAGCCCAGTTTACCTGGTTACCATACAACTGAAGCAGACAAGTTTTGGCCGCTGTTTGAATACTGGATACGATTTTTTTTTCTGTAAAGGAAGAAGTAAAGCTCTCATCAATCAGAGACTATTAGAGACTCACACATGCTTTTGCATCAGATAGAGCCAATGCTTACAGGTGAGAAAGATAAGTCTGCACCTGTTGACCAATGTCTTTTACTTGAAAACAAAACTTACCTCACATAATGACATCATCTTATGATAGTCAAGAGGCGGTTCTATGCAATTATGGTTCATTACAGCTTTCATTTAGAGTGCAGTGTTTCCAATGTTCTTTTTTCAAAGAGTGAAGCCTTGTACAGTGATTTACACCTCTCCACGGAAAGCAAAACACTGAAGATCTAGTTACAATTCGAGGTCCAGCAGAACACACTTACACTCAGCCAGGAAAGGCAAGTCCTTAATATTAACCTAGTCTGAGCTCAGCATGTATACTATTTTTGAACTTCTGAGGTCAGGCATCAGACAGGATGACCCTTCATCATTTCCTCAGTCAGACCACCAAAGTAGAATCTCACAAGAGACCACCAATCCAGTTCTTTACCTCTTCCTCCACCTTGTCCCTTGAATGGTCCAATGGTACCCCCTGCTGGAGCAACACGGTCTAAACAAGAATAAGATGCCGTCATGAAAGAACAGCTCATTTAATTCAATCCAAAAACTATTTAAATAGTTTGCAAGGAGTTGTTGGGTGTGCTCAATCCTAAACCGTCTTAGCCTTCACTGTTTGTTTTAGTTGGGTGTTCTTTGGTGTCAACAAACGAAGAAAGGACAGAAGAAAAAATATCCAGACAAAGGCAGTCCTTAAAGTGTTTTTTTTTAATTGGCATGTCCTGAATGGACAGATAAAATGTCCATGTAGTCAAATTGAAATGATCTCGAAGGACTTTATAACTAAGGCAAGGGTAAGAGGGGCAAGGAAAAACTCAAGACCCTTGGGCAAATCCTCAGCTCTTGGGGTCAGCTTTGGGTCCATCCAGATAAAGTTATAGGAACAATGAAAAGTGTGATTGTAGTCTAGCGTAGCCAGACTCATATTCTTATCAGAATATGAGTCAGGTAACATAACATTTGTATTTGGTTATAGGGCATGTTTCAACTTATAAAGGGGAAAAACATGCCTCTGTGCTGAATTGGATAGACCCAAGGGAGGAGGAAGAGGAAAGAACCAGAAGCAGGAAGGTTCAAAACACTTCAAATGACCATTGTACACAAGATATACAAAAATGTTAAAGCATCAATAAAGACAGATGTGACCTTGCTTCGTCCAGTTCTTTATTACTTACAAAAATAATGAGCAACAATCTGTACAGATCTACGCAAACACAGAAGACATACTGTGCATGTTGCACCATAAATACTTAAGATCAGCCTGTAGTGTAAAGTCTCACTGCTTTAAGTTCAGCTGCATTCTACATTCATTTTATCCTCTCATCTCTACACAGAAAAAGCACACACCAGAAGCTGATTATACTATTTACAAGCCAAAGTAGAAGTACAAGTACAAGTAGAAATGAGGAAACATAACGAAAATAAATAACGCTTTTCTGTCTTTAAATTAAGGGCATTTCTGGGAGGATTGCAAATATATGAGAGATGGCACACGTGACACGAGGAAGAAAAAAAAGTGTAAGATTTAATTTTAGAACTGCATGCAATCCTCTCCTATCAAGTTAAGTCTGACACATTTGCATTGAGGAGCCAAGACTTTTGTGATCAAATAAGAATGCACGTAAACAACTTAATGAAGTTACATACAACTTTTCCATCTGACTCAAGTTTACTTACAAGGTAATTTACGTGAAATTAACAACATCCATGTCACACACAGACAGACGGACATACACACATACCATGCTGTGCCGAGCAGTAGAGAGCAGGTGCACAAACACACGCTAAAACACAGTTGATGATCTCTGCAGCCAGTGCCACAGTATGTGTGGTGGACAGATACAAATGAATTTAAGGCACTTCAGTCTAAAGACACGCATTATGGGATGACATGTACATTCAGTATGTCACTAAGGGGTGTTTAACACATTTTGATTGACACCACACACAGGCCTTACCAGACACACACACACACACACATTTCTGCATCATCACAGGCAGGATACCTTATGTGGTGCACAGTCCTCTACGTCCACGTCAGTACCTATACAACCTCCTTCACTGCTTGACTGACCAAGACAAGAGACAGTAACAGGACACAGACCAGACAGCAAAGTTCATCGTTCCAGTTATTCACCACGCCATACGAGTGAAATAATACAATGAATGACTGGTTTTGTGACAAATACTTACTCTGCATTATAAGTTAATGACTCAAGCTGTGCGTCTACCTCTTCTAGGGTATGGAGCTTGTGTCAGGTTTTTTATCATGTCTACTACGTAGTGAATACAGAACCTAGTAGCGCTTTATAAATATTAAAACAATGGGAAGCTCAGGGAAGCAGGGAGGTTTAGTTGGTCCTGTTTTGGTTGAATGGGGCCTGAAGATGCCAAATGATCCTCTTCTGTCTTCCTTTTACAACAAGCGCTGGTTGAGAATCTCCCAGATCATCAGCTTTCTGAACAGCGGCATATGACACTAGGATAAAAGATGAAGACACGTCCAGTTTAGCATTATAAATAGACTATAAATAGACAGCTTTTAGTCAGACTGCCTATCTATTACGCAAGTAAGCCACAGATTAATATCTGTGGCTGCAGCATAAAAACAGACCCTATCACTGATACAAAGGAGCTGCCGAGACAGAATTTTGCAAAGAAGACTGAGGTGAAATGTTTATCTATTATCAATTTTACTTCAGAAAAAAAATGTTGTATGGAATGCATGCAATGATGTGTGTACTACCCAATCAACAGAATTCTTTCAAGTGGTGATATACCTGTCTGAAGGTTAAAGGTCGTCCACGGGAAATGTAGTCAGCATATTTGCAGGCAAAGACTCCACAGTCACTGCCATTCTTTTGCTGAGGGATCTCCTACACACAGATACAAATCAATAGGTGGACATATTATGAAAATGTCTTTTTTTTAATTGCATGTATTCGGGTATCCGAGTTGACTACCAATGCAAAACACGGAAATTTGCTTATGGGCTGCCTAGGTCTGGACACCTGATGTGATTCAGTGAGCGATTCAGATTGACGGTCAAAGTGACATCAAGTCTGGCAGCTTGTTGAATAAAACCACTTAAATTTTACATATCTGGACCAAGTCTCCACTCAGTACTGAAGAAAAAAAATGCTACAAAAGTTTCCTTTTATCCCACAAGCTTGGGACATGTTAGCAACATGTCAAAGCAAAGCCATTGCGCAAGAAATAGGCACAAAAACAGGCCTCTCTGAACAGATATTAAGACAGAGTTGAAAAGGGAGTTGTGGTTCTTCTTCTGTAGAAATTTTATTAAATAACATTTCAATAGCCTACCTTAGAACACAAGAGGATTGCAATATAATATATAATATAATATATCTGTATTGTTTTATATCCTGACATAAAAAGAAAGAATACTGAATGTCTGATTTTTATGACAGCACACTTTATGCAGATTAGCCTATAGCCTAGGCCTACTATTTCTATTACAACTCTACCTCTTTAATTCAGCTGTCTGGTTGAAGCCTGGAAATATTGTAAACAAAGTAGCATAGTTGGCTAGCTTATCATAGTCTACTGATTGGACTGTTCAGTTTCCCCATGTGTGTTTAGGTTTCAAGGTAGGCCTAATACAAGTTCTCCTTGGGACAGGCCCTTTTGGGAAACATTGGTATTGAGATGATTCGTCAACTTGAATGCAAGAGTTTTAAACAAATACATGCAGCATAATAATGATGCTAAGCGGATTTAATAGTAATAGTAGAAGCTAGTCGTCTTCTATGCGTCCTTTGGATTGTGTTGGCTGAATCGCGGTGTCCATTGAGCGGGAGAGAGTGAGGCAAAGAGAGGGGGTTTACTTCTATACTGTTTGGTAAAGTTGAACACATAGTCTACAATGAAAGCAACAAGAGGTATGGAATGATGGACAACGTAGGCTACCGGTAAGTAAAGCAGGAGATGTATATGTTGCTTGTATGATGTATGTTGCCGCGTAAGCTGCAAAGCACTGCGTGAAACACCAGAAAGGGTGTGTCGCGGTTTTGCCTTTTCACACCGCGACACAGGTTCGTGGATATGAGTGTCGCGATTTCGGTTTCGAATCGCATACCGTTACAGCCCTAATGTTTATTATAGTTGTTTTTTTCTATGATCTGATGCAGTAGTAAGGCCAGGTGAGCTATGTACAATGTCCACCTTATCTTTGTGTGGTTTGCGTGGTTGTTTGTGGTTCTTTGTCATCACTTACAGAGGCCTTCAGACTGCTGAGAGTCCACTTGGTGACATCCAGATCTTTCCCCTTCTTCACGTTCATCTCCTCCTTCAGATACAGCCTGGGATGACACACATTCAGCTTCAGTTCATCTTCAGATCAGGGATTTCACCCAGGTTAAGCCTCATACACAAAGGCTTTATTTTTTTACGTTACGCACTATAGACCCTTTCTGCATAAACAAACATGTGCGTGCCTCAGGCATTTCCGGTAGCACAGAAAACAATTAAACAGCTATGATAACTTGACAAAGAATAACTTTAAGAAAAAGTTTTAAAGTTAATTTTCATTTCAACGTGTCAACCAGAAACCCTCTAGGAACAGACTGGAAGAGTCTATAATTCCATATTCCAGTAATGAAAACTAGAGATAGGGTAGCTGCAGAGTTGAGAGAGAGAGAGAGAGAGAAAGAAAGATAGAAAGAAAGAGAAAAAGAACTTGAGTGAAGAAGTGAGCTTACAGTATCAGGTTGCAGATGTCATCATGCCTCTGGCCCATGGAGTCATAGGATTTCACACTTTTTGCCTTCAAGTCAACAACCTTCAGCAGAAAGAAGCAAGACAATTTATCAGCAACTCATTACCCACCACACAAACACTACTTCATTTTCATTCATTTAAAAGTGGATGCTATGACTAGCCTTCCCTGTTGGTCATCTTTACACAACAGAAAGTTGTTGACAACAGAGTTGGGTACCTTTCACATTTGAACCGATATCTTTATTGGTACTGGAATTTAGCATCTCTCCTGTGTGTATATGAAAAAAAGGAAATCTAGCTGCACATATACAAATGTGCTACTTAGAACAATGCTGTGTTCTATGCAGGCACCTAGCCTGGTTAGCACGCAGACCTTCTCAGTTGTAATTGGGAGTGGGTCTGGATAAAGGTTCATTGACTTACGACATCCAGCAGGGGCGTAACTAGCAGTGAAATTAAACTTAAATTGTTGCATTAAACTCTTACCAAATCATTTCAGAAGTGTAGCAATCTCGTAAACGAAGGTTTTAAATGCAGTTGTTTACTCAATTCCAAAAAAATACACGTCCATGCTGGATTAGAGATTGAGTTTGCGTGCCCGTGTTTTAGGGACATTGGAAATGGGCTTCAATGGCCTCTTGGCCAGACGGACCTGCAGAGCAAATCCCAAATTTGCCAAAGGTTCGTACGGGTATTCCCCAGGCTAGCTGGCACCGGTTGATTTAACATGAATAGGTAGTATTAATGTAGTATCAATGACATTCAGTCAGTTATTAAGGGTATAAGGGTATCAGCATCCAACTATAATTGACACCATACATAAACATCACAGGTAACCATCTGTAGATTCACTTTATGCATCATTCGTGTGTGTGTGTGTGTGTGTGTGTGTGAGTATGTGTGTGATCCAGCAGCTGACGATTGGACTCACAGTGAGAGACCAGTGCACTCCCAGGTGGAGTGGCACCAGGATGATGTTGTAGGTGAAGAGGTCCACTGCCTTGGTCCAGCGCCTGACGGCCGCATGGCCACCACCGTGCAGCTTGGGGAAGAAAAACGTACTGAAGGAGTAGACCTTCTGCCCACCCAGCCCCTTCTGCTCCTCACTGCGACTCATCACCAGGTTCAGGTAAAAGTTGATCACCTGAGGAGGGAAAGGGATTGGAAGGGGGAGGGAAAATGTAAGTGAGAGAAAAGAGATTGGTGGCATGCTGTTACATATGACTCATTAGTATCAAGCCCTTGAGTGCGCCTCTGCTTTTTCTACTGTAATACTCAACCTTTGGAGTTCACGCACCAGGCAAAACATTACAAACTTAAGGCGCAGCCGCCGATTCGCCATTGTACCATACAGACGTACAGCTCCTGTAAGACTACAGGGCTAACAACTCATTCATAACACTAGCTCCAAAACGTCATCTGACCAAAACAATGGTAAACAATTCAGATAAGCTTTGAAGTATTCATGGCCATTTACAACTTGCTTTTATAGTTCAGTCAATGTTGTGTTGAATTTTAATGACCAGGCCATAAATATGGTAGTGCTATAAGCACAGCACGCTCAGAAGTGACATTTTGATCAGCTGCTGGTTGAGCTGCTGTATATACACACTTGTTCATTAGGCTGACGCTTTTATCCAAAGCGACTTACTATGTCAATTGACCTGTCGCTAAGCGCCACCCTTAGAACGCTGATGAGCCAATGACAGTCCAGCCTCAATGGGACTCGGACATCAGCTCGGAAAACTCCATAGGAAACAACAGGGAGCAGGCATAAAATGACAAATTAATGGTTATTTATGGAGTTTATTGACTCAAAAAACCTGAAGCCTTGCTCATGGGCACCACGGTGGCAGCCGGGAATTGAACCCACAACTTCTCTGGCTGCTGAATACTAACCCAGCTCCTCAGCCACTATGCTACCACTGCCTGCAGGGCATGGTGTGTGTGGCATAGCTCATTTTTGAGGTGTGTGGCGCTGGTTGAGGTGTGTGTATAGGCTCTGCAGGGCGGGGGGTGTGTGTGTGTGTGGCGTACCTCATCGTTGAGCCAGGAGCCCTCCTGCAGGGTGGCCAGGTCTCTCTGGGTGATGCGCAGCTTGAATGCACTGCTAAGGACCAGGTTGGGGTCCCTCTGAGCCAGAGCAGCACTCACCTCCATCTGCATCTCCTGCCAGTCCACATACACACACACATTCATTTTTGCCCAGAGGCCCCCTAAAACATACCTGCTGTAACACACAGCATATAAACCAATTACATTCGCTGTGAAGCTAAAGGTTTCTCAATAACAGCTACAGAAACAGAACATGGGGTTTTTTTTCCTGAGCCCAGATTTCCTTCTAGAAGCATCCAAATCAGGGTATGCCCCCAAAATAACTGCCCGTCAGGAGAGTTGAGCTGACCTTGGAGAGGCGGGGGAGATCCTCATCAGCCAGCCGGGAGTCTGCCTGAGAGGCGGGCCGGCTCTGGAAACCAGGAGGAACAGGAACAGGCTGAAGTGCAGGTAGAGACGGCTCCTTGTCCTTCAGGTTGAGGCGAGCTGCCACCTCGGCAGACAGGTCCACATCCACTGGCTTGGTCTGTGAAGAAAGCCACAGACCACAGAAACAGGCATTTAGTACTGATTGAAGTTTAGCGCCAACTTTCCTCTAATTGTCTCCGGTAATCTGGTAACAGGACCAATATTTCATCTTAAAGCTGCAGTCGGAAAGATTTTTTTGATCATATTCACTGAAACCGACACTATGCTTCGACAGAACAACATAAATCAGCCGGTTTTAGAAAAAAAAACACTGCACTTCTACCTCCACCTAGAGCCTGTTATTTGTTGTGGGAGATCTGACTGTCAATCACAGTCTGGTGCGCACTGACAAGCACAAATTCGATGAGAGGGTGCTCGGTGGTAGTAGGGGAGGGGCATGAGAGTTGTAAATAGTGCTGGGCGGTATACCGGTTCACATTTTCGTTATGATATGAATTTTTAATATGCCACACCAGTGTATTTTGATTACACAACGTTTGGAACGCTGCGCCGCGCAACAGTGTTTCAGACGGGACTTTTTTCACACGCACGCATGGTGCGACTGCGAGGCGTAGTGAGAGTAAACACAAAACACCTTAAGAACTTCTCAACGCGAGCGGCGAGAGAAACGCGACGCAACGGACCCAAAATTCAGTGCGGCATTGGATGACGTGGGCCCATGTAAAGTGAATGGGATGCGTCTCCAGCACTGCAATGCACGCAGCTGTGTGTAGAGGCCGTTACGGAATTTTGAAAAATACCGTGATATACATTTTTGGTCATACCGCCCAGCGCTAGTTGTAAACATTCAAAATTTTGAAGTCCCCTCAATCTGTCAGACTTGCCAACTGCAGCTTTAACCTATTCTGCAGGTCCTCTGCATTCTTTCAGGAACAACCTATATACTTCTTAAGACAGACAGACCTGTTCAGTTCTCGGACACTGACTCCTACTCCATATAATACAGACACTGAAGATATCAGATTCCATTACCTTCCCCTTCCATGCTGACTGCTCCTCCACTCCTGTGCTTCTGCAATCTCCAACAGGCTTACTCAGACCCATGTCCACAGTCCTGACATGGAAAACAAACAACAATTTACAGAAAAGCACATGTAGTTAAACAGCTTTAGGGTCTAAAGGACAAAAAAAATAATTGTTCAAGGCCTAAATAATGAAATGACCACAAAAGTATTAATGGTGTGAAGCAGTCAACCAACCACCAGCTCCATCACCCAACGAACGCTGTAGACCCTTTTGCCACCCTATATTACAATCTGACCTACATCTATATGATGCATTTAACTAAAACTGACTTTGTATTGGCCTTACGTGCAAGGCAATGATATTGGACATCTTTTAATGTAATGGCAGAATAAATACAAAGTCTATGGGCCCTACGTCTACAGACCCTAACAAGCACAGTTACTGTGCATTAACTATAGCTATTGTGTTGCATGTGGGAACATTGGGCTGACTCAATATGAAGAGTTTGGTTCCAAAATGCTATATCCACCATTTTAATGAATTTGCATAAATCATTTTTTTTTTTGCTTTCCAAGTAATTTCAATAGAACTGTAATTGGATATTGTTATTTGATATATCTTTACTCAATCAAAACAACAACTCCAATTTGATTGATATTACCTGAAATATACAATTAAATAGCACAACTTTTTAATGTGTTTAAAAAACGGAGATATAGCATTTTGGAACCAAACTCTTCCTTTCCAGTTAAGGGCTTGTCCACTGTGTTACATTAGCAAATTGTTTTTGACTAGTTATTAAATTAGCTTCAATTAGCCTTAACACTTTGCACTTTGGCCATCATTGATATTAGGGCCCCAAGTATGTAAGATAAACTGAACTTGTTCTACTGAACCTGTTCTTACCTGTCCTTGGTTTGTTTTCCAGACGATGGGTCCCTCCACATGGACACACTGGGGTTGGCTGGCGCGGGATGGAGAGAGAGGACCATTTAGAATACATACAGGGTTAAAACAGAGTTGCCTTTCCATAAATCTTCACTGACAAAAATCACCATGGCGAGACAGACTAAAGTCTCCCTTATGTTACCATAGCAATTGCTTTAAGATGTTTTGAGGGTCAACACAGATAAGGATGAGAAAACAACTGAATGAAACTAATCAACAACTGATGGTTAAATATCTGGTCTGTGTCTGGCCCATGTCTGTCCCTGATCAGACCGTGTGTCTGAGGAGCAGACTCTCCACTCCTACCTCTGACAGGACCTCGCTTGGGGAGGCTCGTATCACAGGTTCTGCCAAAGACTGTCTGTTTGTGTCCATCCAGCGGAAGAGAAGTCCTTTTAACAACACAAAAGAAAGAATGCATTGTCAAATTATGTTCAAACCAAAGGCAAGGGTGCAACTGGACTACATGGCTGAATAGGAAGGGGTAGAGGGAGCTCACATCAGAGGTTTCATCTGGGCAAATGGGAGAGGCTTGCTTTTGCTGTACTTCTCCGACACCATCTCCACCAGTCTTAAGTACTGCTCCCGGTCACTTTCTTTCAGGGCCTGTAACACAAAGCAGTTAATACAGGAAAACATCTGACATCATCAACAACCACAAAGCATTCCAATACATACTCTGACACAATTTCTCTTGAAAGTCTAATTATTAAGACTTTACATTATCTCTTTAGTAATCATGGCATTTACAGCATAAACTGTAGTAATCAACTGGTATAACAAAATCTTTCCTAAGGTAATTATCTCACCTCTAACAGGGCTCTACAGTGCGCCCATTTCACTCTCACATGCGAGTAAAAATGATGCCGTGCGAGTGCAAAAAAATATTTAGGCGCACTGGTGCGAATGACTTCTAACCATGTCAATGTTTGTCTACAAAATACACCGCAACATCGAGAAACATTACTGGTGCAAACCATAGAATCACGTCGCGAATACAGCATAAAAACTACACCTCCCATCAACGTTAGCAGTTTCGCGTTGTGACACGCTAGTAGTCGCTTCTATCAAGTCCAAGAGCGCGCAGAAAAAGCGGAAAGTTAGACTAGCCAGCCAAGATGCAAAGATGGAAGAAATTAGTTCTTCTATCCACCGAATTCATTGGATAGAGGAGGAACAGGATGAGATTCTGAGAATGCAGTGAGAAGGAAAGGTAACCTAACATGCCTTTTAGCCCAGTTGACGTATTGGCTGCAATATGCAATATAGCTGTAGCGAACCGGCACAAAAGTAGCCTCCCGTAATACTCCCATTTTATTCAAAGGTAGAACGCTACTGACAACTCCAGGCTTCCACGCATGCTTGTTTGTTTACACCGAATACAAGCTGAAGTGCAAAACGAAAGTAGGCCTAACGTTTGCCTACTGCCCCTATCAATGCAGATATTTCAAATAAAAACTAAAAGTATAAAACATATATCCTTGATTAGCCTATGTTGGGTTTTGTGGAAGAGAAAATGGACTGTTTTAGTAGTAGTATTAGGCAGTATGCATATTTGGTTTAGCTATAGATGGATTCACAAATAAATAAATTAGCCTACATTTGGCAGGATACTTGATATACAAGCTAAATGCAAATATGGCAATGTATTATATTATTTTACATTAACAAAATGTAGGAAAATAGAACAGACTGAAAATAAAGTAGGCACTGATCTTTAAAATCCTGTTTCCTGTAGCCTAAATGTTGTCAGTCATTCTTAATATTCGCAATTGGTGCACTGGCATGTTTTGGGCACAGAACTGACTGCGCGCCCAAATTTTTGTCTGTGCTCCTAAATTTTTTAACTTGGGCGCACAAGTGCTCCTGAAAAAAAATGTTAGTGTAGAGCCCTGTCTAAGATTACCTACTATAAAATGCCAACTTTTTGTCAGATATTTCCTTGGGATACAAGACATGACTACAGATGTATGGAGTGCATCAATCTGACTCCAAACTCACCTCCTCCACAGCCAGGCAGGGCTTGTGAGGCCTGCCAGCCAGGTCTGAAGCAGGCATGAGCGGCAAGGATCGTCGCTGGGTCTTGTCCTGGGCTCCCCGAAACACCATTGCTCCACTACTGTGGAAGACAGAAGAGCCACTCAAATATACCGTAATTTCAAGACTATTACCTGAGGTTTATACAATGATTTTGCTAATTTTCTTCAGCTATGAGGTTAATACATGGGAGCGGGCTATACATGGGAATATATTCTTTTCTTCATTCTTCTTGATTCTAATTTGTATGAAACACTGTCCAGTAGTTTATACACAACGCTAATACACAGGACATTACTGTTAAAACAAAGGAGACACACACTGCACATATTGTTTAAACAATGCAGTTGGAAGAATGACAAAAGGATCTTCCACTGATGGATACATTATCAAAACCAGGTCCGATATCACTGTAAGCCTAAGAAGTTAAGGGATATTTCAGCACTGCTAAAGTAGACAGCTCCCCTTAAGAACTTCTTAAGAGCAGTGCACATGCCTTCACACTACGAGCATGTTTGAGAAACAGACGGAAAAAACAAACGAACATTAAGAAAATCAATCATAGAGAAGATGTGTAAGTGCTTAGATCCATCGCTATCAGGAAACCAGCCCCGGTCATCTTTACAGTAGGAAGGTGCATATACTTTGGAATTATAAATTCAAGCCCAGTTACCTCTCAGATTGTCAATTGCTATTTTTCAAATGTCAAAGAAAAAACGACAGTTGACCAAAATGAATAGAAGCATAATGGTTGCCACTACTTACTCTTGCTTTCTGTTCAGGGGCAAGGAGCTGTTGCCAAAGGCAGACACAGTCTTCTCTTGCCCAGTGCTGCCTCCCTCTCTCAGTTTGTCTGAAAAACACAACAAATGTGTCAGCATTTACCAAAATAGATCAGCTTGCGGAGTTTGAGCAACATAATCAAGCAATCCAAAACATGTTTTTAGAAATATATCATGAATACAGCTGTGACACAGGTTCAAAAACCTAAACAGCACAAATAAGTTCATGTATATGTATGCCAAATGTATACCGGTCGCTATATATGTACTGCATGTTACTGAGGAAAAAACTAAATTAATCAAGTTACTGCATGTGTGATGTCAGCGGCTCTTCTGTTTTGACACCACTGAGAAGAATGCTTGCAGGAAGACACTTACCCATTTTAACATTCCCATTCATGATCCACATGCTCAAGTTACTGTTTGGAATTTCATCTATTCCCGCCAGCGCAACGGGCTGCAGCTGCAAAAAAGACAACCATGTCAACAAACAAGCTTACTAACTGAGGATCCATTTATGATTTCAGTGCCACATTAGAAATGGAGGTCCAAATCATACCGGGGCTTTCTTATAGGAGCGGTGGTCATTTTGAAGGCTGGGTTTGGGGTGCCTCAGACGGAGAAAGCCAGCGACTCCAGCCAGGGTTTTCTTAACGGTGCTTAAAATTACATCTAAACACAAAGAAGGAAGCAAATTTGAGCCTTATTCCACTTCAAGAATTTAAAGATCAAATTATCAAATTAAATTTTTAGAAAAAAAAAAAGCACACAGGTACTTCAACAACTAAGCTATGGATTAAATAACAATGTGATTAGACAAAGCTATGACAATACCTCTTCTTGGTCTTTTGATCTCCACAGGCTCTGATGTGCCCTCGGGAGAGTGGACACTGCAACATTGAAACATGAATTCATAGTAACAAAGAAAGATACAAAGTAGCAAACGATTTCCTCACATGGTTAAGTAACCATTCAGACATCACTACAAAATGAAATGAGTGTGCGGGTCATGTTCTGCCCACTGAAGAAGACTCAGAGTCAGCTCAGGCAAAGTTAACTAGTTAGACTACAACTTTAAGGAGTGATACAAAGAAACTAGCTCGTAGGTTTAGCAGCTACGTTAAGCCAAATTCATTATGGTCTAACTATGTTCTGTGATGCTACTAGCCTTTTGACGTTAGCTAATGATCGACAAATACCAGAATAAAGACCTTTTTGTGAAAACAGTTAGATTGTGTTATCCACAGTGATGTCTACGCACAAGCCTAGTAAAATTTGAATGATTTTGACTACTGTAGCTACAGTTAATGATATTTTAGCATTCACGTGCTAACTTCTTCAACACTGAACCAAGTTTATCGTTACTATACCAACTAACGTTAATTGGCTCAATAGCTAACTAGCTAGCTAGCTAGCAGGCTAACGTAACGAAAGCTAACACACTACCCATGAGCTAACTGTCACAGGGCATACACCAGAGTAATAAATGATCCAATCTAAATAAATGATCATGTTGCCGTCTATGAAGCAAGTTTACAGACACCGACCTTTGATAATTGCGTTTCGCTGGCCTGTTATTATAATTATCCTGTCTTTGCTCGTCTGGGGTCCGCGCGGCTTCTGATACACCGCCGTTCTTAGGCCAGCTCCTTGATTTCCCTCCAGAAAAAGGCACGAAGAGCGATGATATTCCGTCAACTATCCATTCATACATCCCAGACAGCCAAAGATAAATGAACACCCTTTCGTTTGTCAGTGCCAGGTCTATTCGTGATCACAAAGGCTCCTTTACCTAGCACGAAAAATGGAACTACGACACGCCAACATGAACTCCAATGTGCTCAAGTGTTACGTCACAGGTTAGCTAATACGGGGAGCTCATGCTAGTAGCTAGAGCATTTCCAGGCGTGGGTGGGTGGGCGGTATTGCGCACCCTCATTGGTTAGTAAGTTGAAGTTGGCCTCAGACAACCCCGAAAATGCAAACGGGCCTCAGTAGCTACACTGCAAATGGATGAGCCCCAGGTATTAACCATCCTCCAACGAACTGTAGCCTATCCTATGTCCATGTCCTGGCTTTTATGGTGAAAATTATGCATGAAGGCCTACTTATGCAGTTCCCAAAATACACAGTCCACATTTAGATTTAGATTTATTGACAGAAGTAGCCTAGAGATGTTCTTGTCAACAATTTTTAAATCTATGAGTTTTAAATGGCAAAGATACAAACACACCCACCTTCAGAGAGGTGTAGCATACATTGGCAGCAGGCTTCAATCTATAAACCCCACCTTTTTGGTCTGCAGGTTAACACAGGTGAACTTGATGACAAAGTCATATCAATACCTTTTGCCACCCCCATTTTATAGGGTAGTTCCCTTCAGAGCTTAAAGGTTAGGATTCATATAACAAGCTGTAGCACATGCCTGAAAAAAACCTAGATGGAAATGGAGGTTTTCAATTTCCATGCTAGACCTCTTCCTGCCTCAATATTAACTGGGGTGGTGGTAAGTAGGCTCTCAGAAACAACCTTTAATTGACTCAACAAAGAGTTTTAGCTGCTTGGTGTAGCCTAATGTGACATCCTGTGATCCTGCAAATGCTGTTGTTGATGGTGTAGTTTGTATTAATCTTCACTTGGACTAGGAACAGTGGTGTAGTCTATGTGATATGCAGGACTTGTATATCCACTTAAAAAGCATCACCATCTCAGTATACCCAATTAAAGGCAAGGATACATAGTAACATTTGGGGTTGACCACAGTATACCCACTACAGCTAACTACATCACAATATATCCACTACAGCTAACTACTAGACTACACCACTGACCAGGAAGTAAACCATCTCCCATTCCCATTTGCTTAAACAATTCTGTGGTCCATCAGGGCTCTTTACAGAACAGACCTTTGTTTTAAAGAGGGGAAAAAAATCACTTGTGCTCAGTTTCCTACCAGAATGTGTGCTTTGGGTATTCTCAGCACAGTGCAACTGCAGTATTTATTTCTGTCATTTACAATATTAAGTGAAATCCTGGAAATGTTTGTTTAATTTTATGCGAATGGGTTTATCACATATTGTGTACAAAAGATGGATATTTTGAATAAGATATTACACACTATGGAGAAGATGGAATACTAGCAGGACTCTTGGGACTCTATATAAAGGGCAGGGGGGTCTGTTTGGTTGTCCTAACCTGTGTGTGTGTGTGTGTGTGTGTGTGTGTGTGTGTGTGTGTGTGTGTGTGTGTGTGTCTCTAACCTTTATTCCCAGGGTGTGCCAGTGAAGAGAGTTGTGACCCCTACCACACTTCAACCCTTCAAGCTGTTAGCTGATGAACGGGTGACCATTAAAGCTGAGCGTAGAAAGCAAAAGGTGAGTCCTTTTATGTGAATTCTGATTCTTAATATGGAGTTACTTTGGCATTTATTCACCAGTCACAAAACATTTGGCATGTGTTCAGATAAAAGAGGAGAAAAAGAGATGGATGGAGGCAGTCACCTTCAAAGCCAGACCAAACACTGTTACTCACAAAGAACCCTTCAGGCCTCGGAAGGAGAATCATGCCAGTCCAAGTAAGTAATTTGATCCTTTTGCAGTTCCAAGATGCTATGAGCTGAGTTCAGTTAACAGATTTTCGACACCATTTCCACCACACATGAATTTTATTAAGTGTCAATTGAACTGCCGAATACATTTTTGTAATGCGCTTCATGTTGTTTCTGAAAGTGTGACATTGTAAATATGCCCTCGAAGATGTTTATCCTTTTAAATAACAGTTGTGCCCACATTTTCTGACCGTGTCTGATAATCCTATTCAAGTCATTCATTCATCCCTTTTAGCAGTTATTGCTGGGTCTTAAATTAGTGTCATCCATTGTGTAGCTCCAGTGGGATTCAATTTACAAACTGAACAAAGGGCCAGAGAATGGCTGATGCTGGACCAGCTGAAGAGGTCCAGGGAAGCCCTCAGAGTGGTCATGGAGCAGGAAAGACTCTGGGAGCAGGAGCAAATGGAGAAAGTGGCCGTTGCCAAACTTCGTCGAGAACAGGTGACTTTTTTTTTTTTTTTTTTTTTTAGTTCTAGATTAGGATGCTCTTCAGCACAACAGGTGACCTATAGCAGTACTAGATTAGGAGGCTTTTGAGCACAACACTGTTTCAGTGGCTGATGTCTCATTAGTGGTGAAGGCAGCATAGCTCGATGTGCTTGTTTTACTGCTTGATGCTAGACCTACACTGCGTCCATCAATTTCCAGCATAAACCCTCATGTTAAGCAACATTATTTCTTTTCTTGAATATCCTCTGTGGCTGTTAGGTTCACAAAGCCCAAAGTATCAGGCGCTACAAACCACTGAAGCCAAAGGCTGAGATCCCTGTGACTATCCCTCAGTCTCCCCAGTTCTCTCACAGAATACTCTTTAGGAATAGATTTTAGCAATACAACAATGTATTTATTTATTGTACTTTGCATAGTTTATATAGAGTTTATTGTTTTTATTTTTTACCCAAGTGTGCATAAACCAGTGCTTTTCTTTTTAAATCAACCTAAGCTTCTAAGGGCACACCACATGGTTAAGTGGACTTTTTATTCAACAATGGACTGTCATCCAATGTTGACATTTGATTTAATTTAACAGTATTGGCTGCCTGTTGTATATTATGAATTTGTACATACAAAATAAAGAATATTTAATAAACACTGGATTATTTAACAAATGTATGTCTCGTGTGGGTTGCTGGAACACGTGAAAAAATGTGCATCATCCAATATCTTGGTTTAAGATTTCTCTTGAGTAATCTTTAACTGCTTTCTATACACATAGTTGTTCTATCTGCACACATCAAGGCTTCATTCAAAGTTCAGGTGCATGTTGCATACAATATTCAGTCCTTATGCTCTCAGTCAATGTATAAAGTGTTTCAACGTATTCTCATAGTGAACTATATAACTGAATTATATATTAAATGATTTGTTAGTAATTAAAATAAATGTAGGATAATCAGCTATTGGCAATTGCCATTAAAGTGCTTTGTTATGCAGTCCTTTGGCATTCCTTCACTGAAGCTGCGAGATTCTGTAACCAGACGCATGGAGTTTGTGTGCAGTGTCAGTTCTCACCACATTACTCCTCCCATCTGTTTTAAAATCCCAAATGGCTCTCGGCAAAGTTCAGGGTGTGGGCAAGGTGACCTCACATGATTGGGAAACAAGTGGTGTATCGTTATGAAGAATGATCTTTGCCTGTGATCCATCATTCTGCCGGAAAAGGATTAGTTCCACCTCTGGCCACTGTTATGGGAAAACAAAAGGTGTCCAAAAAGAGGCAGAGAAACCATGTTAATTATCAATTATACGATATATTTTGATAATCCTCCCCATGATAAAAAGTCAACCTCATATTGTCATATTGTGATTGATAGTGGTGATATTTGTACATACAGGGTCCAAAATTAGCTGCTGTTGGCAGGTTACTGGAAGAGGCCTTTGTTTTCATTGCATTTTAGACTTTAAGTATAGCTTGAAATGTGCGAAATGGCTTACATTAACTGTTTTTTCATTGATTTTACAGGAAAAAGTGTTACCGGTACATTGTGATTCATTATGTATCATTATCAGGATATGAGATGGCCTATATGTGTTATGAGATTTTGGTCATATCACACATCTTACAAAAAAATACTTAACGACACCTTTTTTTTATAGCTAAGACAGGCCAAAAGCCAGGATGAAAGTGCACAGTTTATGCTGATAAAACCTCATAAGAGGAAAGGCTAGAGGCTTGTAGCAAGATCAAGGTGAGTGGATCAGGTGTAGACCCAGATCTTTTTGCCCCTTACGTGTTTAAAGGTGGGAGTGATATTGGCCCCATCACGTGTTGCACTGAGGGTTGGTATGCCCCTCCCTGGCTGCCCCATATTGGATAGGTAATGGGAGGCAGCTGGGGGCCAGATGGGCTGTAGTGATGATGGTGGTGGATGGCACTGCCCTTTGCTTTGGGGTACATTTCCTGGGTAACAGCAAAGGGCAGAACTGGATGACACAATCTACAGACTACAAACTCTACAGAGTTGATACTTGCTCTAAAATGAGAAAAGTATACAGGTGTAGGGGATTTCAGTGATTCAGCTAGGTATTTGGTCAGTTAAAGGATAATTCCGGTATTCACTTTGAGTCCCTTTTCTGGTTTGCTTGGGATGAACTAGAGTGGGAAATACCGGAATTATCCTTTAACTTGAAATAAAATGTGCAGTTGTGAGACAATAAAAAAAAAAATTTCAAATGAGATAGTCATAACTGTTGAAAAAAAGAATGACTGACCGCTACAGAGTGTGGGGTTGAGGGGGCACTATGACCAGCTCCCATTGGTGAGTTCAGAGCCATGGGAGGGAGGGCCTTCAGCATCATGTTCTGCATGATGATCTGGTGCATCTGGGCATTCTGCATCAGCATCATTTCCACCATGTCTGTGGAAGGACAGGCACGTCCACAGTGTTGAATTGTAATTGTTGTTATTCTAACGTGAAACACATGACTCTCACCACAGTAACTCACTCACTCATGCACAACGGCACACTGTGGATATTTTTTTATTTTTTTATTATTTAGTATTTAGTAATTTATATTTCTTATCTTCTACTCTCTCTATTGTGCAGTGGAGTTTTTTATATTTATATACTTCTTTTTCTGCTGTAAGTGCATGTTGTGTGTGATGTCTGTATGCTACTGAGTCCTTGAATTTCCCCCTGGGGATCAATAAAGTATCTATCTATCTATCTATCTCTATCTATCTATCTATCTCTCTCTCTCTCTCTCTCTCTACTCACACACTCATGCACAGACGCACACACACACAGTTTATTATTATCACTTGTACCCTCTTTGATGCTGCCAGATTTGTATGGCGGTGCCAGCTGAGGCGGAGGTATCTGTGTGATGAGTGGCTGTTGCTGAGGCAACTGTTGAATTATGGTGGCTGGTTGTTGAGGGAGCTGGGGAGAGGAGAGTAGACACAAATGAGTTGGCAAGGTGTGGCTGGCACCACATTAACAGCTCTACTCAAAATGACTATAAACATCATAAACCTGTAGACCTCTCTGAGAGATGGTGGTAATAAGTGTAATGAGCGTAATGGTACGCCATCTAAGTCTGTAACACCTTAGAAGGTCTTGGCTACTGAATGGCAACTGAGATAGGGTTATGAGAGTTACAGTATGAGCAGAGACAACGTGAAAGACAGATCTGCTCGGATTTGATACCATCTGCTGTATGATTCGGGGGGGCAGCTGGGGTGGAGGTGGTGGGGGCAGCTGGTGGACAGGGGCAGGTGGAGGTGGAGGTGGCTGGTATATGTGAATCGGAGGAGGGTTTGCTGTTGGAAAGGGATCTGGGCGATGTTGCCTGTGACTCCCTCCCCATGTATGTGGTCTTCCAAGATCCTCCAGTAACTGTTGCTCCTGTGTGACACAAACATACAGAAAATATTCAGACTTAGATTGTTATTATTCTACTTTCTGAATTTGCGTCTCGTAGTACTGTTCTAAAAAATACAAAACACAACCCATACAATGAGAACTTCTCTAATATATAACTCAGCAAACCAAACTCAAGCTCATGAGGGTGTAAATTCATGGAGATCACCGAGAAGCCCTGCTGTCCCTGATATCACAACTTGTTGTGACATGATGCAACATGCCTTGGGGTTCACTGTCTATGTTTTCTCTATTTTGATACGGCATGTCTGCTGGTGAATCATTTCTTGGCAACTCAGACCTGGTGAGTAAATATTATTACATACCACATACCTGAACAAGGTCCTATATATGATAAAAGATGGTCAGCATCAAATTATCTCAGGCTTATATAGATACTATACATACTCTGAGCCTCTGCAGTAAACTCCGCTTCCTTCTCAGGGCACTATGTAAGGCATCCGCTTGCCCATCATAACTTCCTGCAATGAAAGAAAGAATATGGTTAAGAAGGAGTATGACCCATATTTATGCATCCTCTGAAATGTTCTCCCAATGCAATGCCCCTCTTCAACCAGCAGAGAGCGTAAAGACCTCATAGGAAAGAGTTATGCCTTTTATCTCAAATGAGGTACTGGAAAAAACTAAGCAGAAAGAAAATATAAATTCCTCTCCACTGGTTCCTGAAACAAGAGCTTGCCACTATACATTAAACATACACGAGTACTCAGTACTCAATATACAGTATATTGCCGTGAAAACTTGTAAGCCAAATAAATAGGTTATCAATTTATGGCACAACTTACTTGTGGAAATAGATGAATCACCCCTCTCATCATAATTGTTCCTGTCATTCTCAAGTCTCTGTAGTGAATGATACATTAGTAAATATTGTCATCAGAAGCACAGACTCAGATGATTCATTCACATACAAATACACCAACGACACAATAGAATGAATCATTCTGTTTTGTGTAAGTGATTACCTCATGCAGTGCAAACGCTCAAAGCACATTGTCTCACTCAAACACTCACCTTCTCCAGCAGCTTCAGCTTCAGCCTTGTCATCTGGTCTACCATATCATTCATATTTGCAGGTTTAGAGAGGTAAGAAAAAATAAAAAAAGTGGTTTCTCCAAACAGAATTGAATCATAGGTTTAAATCCACCTTGGAATTATAGGTCAATATACTCCATTAAGTTTGTCAGATACAAATATATACCCTACTTCTCAGTTTTGTGTATAGCATAGGTTACTTCCTCACATCAATCACCTAGTTGCCAGAAACACTATAATGATCTTTGAGTAGGCCAAGCCCTCAAGTTGCTATGCAGCAGAGATCCCTATACACAACACTAACAGTTTACTTAACTGAAACACTTAAGGGTTTTGAAGAAGCTTGTAGGGCCTACAGCAATCACCATTTCTGTTCCAATGTCTTTTTAAAATGAGATGGCTTGATAACTGGTCTGCAATTGACTGGCGATGAATAAAGACAAAGAAATTACATATAGGAATATTCTGATTTTCCTCTGTCCAACACATGTGCACCTTGCTATTAGATTAGATTAGATTAGATTCAACTTTATTGTCATTGTGCAGGGTACAAGTACAAAGCCAACGAAATGCAGTTTGTCTAGTGCAAAAAAGCAGAAAAGTGCAATGTGATGTACAAAGTATAGACAGTTGGTGCATAGGCAGGACAAGAAATATAGTGCAGTGTAGACAGGAGTATGTAGTTGGTTTTACAGAAGGTGGTTTAGAGTATTATAAATTAGATATAAATATGTGCAGTGTATTAGCAGTTACTTTATAAGAGCAGAATAAATATGGCTATGAACAATGTATGAACAACATGTACAGATATGTGCAATGTAGCAGCAGTAACAATATAATAGTAGTAAGAATAATATAGATGCAGTGTATTAACAGAATATATTATGAGAAAAACAGAATAAATATGGATATTCAGTATGAACCTAGACAGATATGTATGTGCTATTGCCAGTGTGGTAACAGTACCATTGTAGTGCAGATACAACATTATAAGAGTATTAAGAATAAGTGTATGTGCAGGATGGATGATATGAAGAGCAGTAGAATAAGGCTATGTATAAGTGTAATTACATGTATAGTTGAATTAGTAGTACAACTAAACTTGTAGTTTTAATTTGAATAAAGGTGCTGTGATTGGTACATATTGATTTTATTGGGCCTAATTAGATCACTAAACAACAAGATCACTAAACTATTCATTTCAGTATAATGAATGTTCAGATGTTCAAACTGATGTAAGGCTTTTGGGCATTGGGCCATGCGGTTGGTCCAGTTAATTCACCCGGGCTACAGACACTCCTATTTCTATTGGTGAGGAACCTGATACAGCTGTATGGGTGTTGCTTTAGGAACCAATGAAGCTGGTGCAGATGAAAGTTGGCGTTTTGAAAACAGATTTTTAAGGCTGGGTCTAAAATTCTGTAAGAACAATAACTGGTTACAAAAAGTGTCTGTTAGTATTTGTATGTCAAATGCATGTTTCTTATAGGTTGACAATGTGTCAGTTACAAATCTTGGAGTGAGTGGGCGGGAGTTAAGTAAATTGACATTAAGCACAAATCTGACTGGCCACAAAGTTGATCATGCTGATTTTGATAGGTCTCATCAATTGGATCTAACCAATAAGGGGGGAGTTTAACCAAGTTCGCGGCCATGTTGAATTTCTTTCTGACAGTTATTCTGAGGATTCCTTTCCAACTTCAAGATTGGTAGCTAAGAAATAAGAGAGCCCGTCAAATTGAGTGTTGCATCGAGAAGGAACCTCTCTTATGGTTTAATTTTATTCAGGAGATGGATAAAGATGAACGGAGGAGAAAAGTCGAAGCCGGGCGAGCAAAGGTTTGTAAACTTAAATGTTAGCTGGTGAAGTCATACTACCCCCCCCCCCCCCCCCCCCTCTGCGGATACAATAGCGGTAACGTAAGCTAGCAACCTAGCTCTAGCTTGTAGACCAACGAGCTAAACTTAAGCTTGCCGCCGTATTAACCCACTAACGCTAGTTTTCCTGACCAGTGTTGTTTGACTGCCGTATGGTTTTGTGCTACCTTGGCTTTGCCATTAATATAATATGCTGAGAGATCCTCTGCATAGCTACAACTTGTTTGTTATTACTAGCTAGATGGCCAACTGTCGCTAGCTTAGCCATCCTAGCACAATGTTGCCGCCGTTCCTAGTTAACGTTACCCGATGCACTGGTGTTGAGAAAAAGTTTTCTGAGTTGATTAACGTTAGTCAACAGTTCGGGGTATAACACACATTATAGCAGCTCATTTCAAATCCATCTATCAAGTTGGCTTGTCTCCCAAATCAAAGGTAGAAGATTACGTTATGTTGATCATAAAACATTGCCATCATATGTTATTTTACCTTGAACGTCAGAGTGCTGCAATACTAATCTACGTTGTCTGATTTGAATGGTGCTTAACTAACGTTATATCAATTTACAGAAGTAGACTAAGCTTTTGTTACTATAACCATATGTTTATTTTTTCTGATTTGGTACCCTATTGTATGTGTTTGAATGACAACATGACGAAGAGGTTGATATTGGGCATTGTACGGCTGTGGCATACACACAGTCCTTTTGTTTAGCTCTTTTACATCAAGTGCAATCAGCTGCTGTAGGCAATGCCCCTCTGCAGTGTGGACAAAGAGAAGATTTTCAGTTGATTCTATTTAGCAACATTTCATGCTGCCATAACGAGGCTATAATGTTATTTTAGAATATAGCCCACCAGACGTTAGCGATAGCTAACTTGCCTTAAGTTCATCGTGACACTGCGAAGCTGCTCAAGAATAGAAGTAACTTATGTCTGCCAAGGGGTGGACAGAAGGTGTTGAGGTGAACAGGATGGCCTTATGTCTGAGATCGTGCAGTGACCTGGTCAGTGCACTTTACACTCATTTGCTCTTGAAGCTAATGCAGACGCAGCACCAGGCTATCATACAGTGGCGAATTGTAGTGTTTGCGTGTAGACACATTGCGTGTTTGCGCGGAGCAGTTGGTAGTAGATATGTGAGGGTGGGAATCTGACACAGGCCTGTCTCCGGGTAGGACCAAACCATCTCGCAGGTGGCCGAGTTAAATTTAGGACATTGTAAGCATTTACGTCAATGCATGCCGTCAGCCAGCTCGGGGTAACTAACTGGTTGAAAGCACTCTCCCTATTGATGTTAGGATGTATACTAGTTGTACTTATAGCTGTTGAGACGTAACTGCTGATTTGTTTGTTTATTTTCATGTGAAGGCTGTCGTTTTGGTCTTTTGTTTAAATTTTCAAAACTCCCCTGCTTAAGGATAGTGCGTAGCTCATGGCCATGTTGTGAGAACCAAGTGAGTTTCGCTTCCATAGTTTAATCGTTTCTTGTTTGCTCCTGTAGATGGCAGACTAATGTCACGAAATGGAAACCGAATATGTTTCATGTAAACCTCGCAAGATTTTTTTTGCGTCAAATATTTCCAATCAATGTTTGCTACTTTGAATTTGTCTGGCATTCATCCCATAGGAAATGTAATTGTATAAAGACATGCTCACTTTGTGAACTGCAACTAAGGTCTTACAATTTTATGACTGCTGAATGGAATGCATGTATTTTATGGCATTTCAAACTCATTGTCCAATCATCAAATTGTTCAACTGACTAAGTGGTTGCCAGGGACTTGTTTGATCACTATGGAACCGCCAAGCCAAGCTCAGCCTTATCCCACTGAACAAAGCCTATAGGTTAATGTTTTATAAATAAACAGATTATTTTGCTGTTGCACTGGTTGCTAGTCACTAGTAACTATGACAATCATCTTATATCTTTACACAGACACTTTCCAATATTATAAAAGAGAACACTTGAAATCACCTATAAATACGTGTTATGATTATTGGAGACAAGCCGCAGCTTTTTTACACTCAGTGCTCCTGCCACAATCTGTTTTTGGGTTCAGACATGGCTTCAGGCTACTTCTGATATTTGCATCTCATGTGACATGACGGCGTGAAGAGAAGATGGGGGAGATGAGGGGTAGACTGATGCGTACACACACACACACACACACACATATACACACATACACACACACTGAGCTGGAGAGCGTTGAATTGCCAATGCCATCCACATTTGTTGTCTTTCGGATTAATTTGCATGCAGAACTAGGTCACTATTAACCACGTTGGCCAAGCTGGTCTAAAGGGATAGCTCCGTCATGGATTTAATCAGGTGTGTGTGTGTGTGTGTGTGTAAGAGAGGGAAAGGGTGAGATGATGTAGAGGTTTGTATTGCTACATCACTAGTTAGACAAGCTCCTCCTTAATCTCCATATCCTCACAAGACAAGCTCCACCTCTGAATGACCTCATAAGTAAATTGCATTTCTTTTTGTCTGACTGACATCTTGCAAATCTCAGTTTTCTGTCCCTGGGAGAGGTGTTAATGCAGTGTCTTTCACAATAGTTCTGTATGTAGGATGTGGATGTAGCTCCTGTTGTGTGAAGTGTGGCTGATAAAAGGTTCGTGGGTGGGTGTGTGCGCATGTACTGTATGTATGTGTGTGTGTGGCACTTCAGTGGGCTCCTTTTGAAGCACAGTGATCTAGCGTAAGCAGCTTTAGAAGCCACACACACACACGAGGGGAGGTGTCTGTAGAGTGATGTGGGTGAACAGCAGCCAGCCGGCTTGCCTCTGAACTCTGGAAATTCCTTCTCTCGAGTGAGTCCATCCATGGGAGACCGGAGAGCCTGTACACTTAAAGCCAGGACTGGGATTCCAAGACGGGAAGAGTCAACTGAATTCCTCCTTTTTCTCCACTTTTTTCCTTCTTCCTTTTCTCAGTTTTCCTTTCGAAGGATGCTCATGGGGTACTGTGTACCACAGCATCCCTTCCCCATTTTGGTTGCCATGCCAATGGGATAGCTTTCCGGCTGAGATCAAACGTGATGAGGGCACTTTGTTTTCCCCCCCACCTCAGAGTGGCTGTGTGAATTTTGACCCTGGATGACACCTGTAGTTCACCCCCTCCCTCCGGTCTCCAATGGCCAATAGCTGTTAGCATGCTGCTGCTCAGCTCCTGTTACCTGATTCTCACCTACCTGTCCCTCTACCTGTCCCTCAACCTCTTCCACAGCTTGCTGACTATCGACAGCGTCGTGCGAAAGGTGACGGTGGGAGCACGCAGAAAAAGACGTCGAAGAGGAAGGGCTCGGCTGTCCAGAAGAATGACAACGGCACGGCGCAAGAGCGCCACCTAGAAGCAAACCCGACGGACGAGCCTGACCATGGACAGGACTGCAGGACCACGTCTGAGGTTTGATAACAGTTTTTCATCATTTGTGTCTCTTAGTGAGGTTTTTGTAGTATTTTTGTGGCATTTTTTTTTTAAAACCTCTGCTATAAAAATGTCACGCAATCCAGATGTGTATTTGTACATTTGGCATGTACATGTCTTTGTTGTTAAATAGCTGTTGGTGAATAGGTGAAATGAATGCAATTGATACCGACCTCGGTAGTCGGTAGTTTGACAAAGTCTGATGTTATTCAGGGTGTTGTGAAAAGAAAAGTAAATCAGTGCAAAGAAACATTGCAGATAAATGTATCTGTCGATGCTTTGCTCCCAGTAGTTCTTGTAATGTGAATCACCCTCACTGCCCTGATTGTATGTTTGGTGCTTGGTTTGTTTGCGTGTGTGTGTGTGTGTGTGTGTGTGTGTGTGTGTGTGTGCGCGTGCGTGTGTGCCCCTTACTCATTCCATAGACAAGAAATGGGTCAGCTGCCATGTGAATGCTGGAGGGGGGAATGTTGTCATGGTAACACAACCAGCAATAACGTATGCTTCCGTACGTTTCCTTCCTGTGCGTGTGTGTCCCTTTCTTTTCCTTTTTATTCACAACCATTCAGCACTCTCCAATGTCCTCTGGTGTGGACCACAGCGACCAGGAGCTCCAGCAGTGTAGCAGGCTCACAGATCATGCAGATACCCAGGTGCAGAGCTCCCTTTTGGACACGGCCGCAGCTGACCAGCCTGAGGAAATGGAGGACGTGGGGCCAATGATTGTCCCTCACACAGGCAAAGAGCAGCTCAAGGTAGCCCCCCCCCCCCCACACACACACACACACACAAACTATAATCAATGGAACTGGCTACACCAGAGGTCATACCGGCATGCATATTCAAAATTAATAAGCACAGCGCAGAAGTAGCATTTCCCTACAAGCAAGTGGAGATGTTGATCGTCATACCCCAAAAACTAAGCTTGGCAATGTGTTTGTTTATATGGATTAATTTGGGTGTACAGTAATGGAGTGCATCTGAAGCCCCCAGGCAGCACTGTACTCATCCTTAGCTGTGATTGGAGTAATTCACTTGCCCTGTGCCTTTCCTTTCCTCTCTTGAATATGACATTATGAAACCCTTCATGCATCATCTCATATAGTCGCCACTTGTGAATGCTGTGAGTCTGATTCACAGCACAACAAACCACAAATGGAGAAGGAAAAAATAGAAAAGCTCATGCAATAGCTTGGCACATACACCACATTTTTTTATTTCTGCGCTTTATGACCACCTAAGATTTTAATCCTTTGTCTTTCAACTGTAATGTGTGTACCTGGCTTTACCTGCTAGAGAGCTAAGCTTGCCACATTATTTACACATCAGTGATAATGCAAACGGTGTCTCGATGTGAGTCTATGCCAGTATGACACTTTTTAAATCACTAATGTTGCACACGCACATCAATGAATGTTTGTTTGTTTGTGGAATTTGTTGTAAGAGTCATTTGTATTGATTGTCTTGTCTGTTGTGCTTGCAGCTGTACTGTTTGTCATTAGTTTGCTTTGTTAACTGTCGGGAAAGGCCTCTGGCAACTGTAATAGATTACGGAAATGGTATTGAATTTTGAAAGACCTTGTTCATGGTAATGGTTGTCAGTAAGATTTTTCGTGTGTGTGTGTCCCTGATGGTTTAATTAAATTAAACAACAGTGTTGGTATAGCATCGGAGTGGGGTCAGAATAAAATTGTTTTTTGAGTATCCATGCCAAGGTAGAGGTGAACATCTCTGTGCTGTGTGTTGGGCCAGTCATCTGTAGTATACTAGCCAATACCGGTGTGTATTCTCAGTGTACCTTTGCACTTATTGCTATATTTTGTCACCATGTACACTACCAGTCAAAAGTTTGGAGACACTTAGAGATTTCCATTCCACTCCATTATTGACAGAATGCCAGCTGAGATCATTTGCCTTGCTTTTTAATCAGGGCAGCAGTTTTACATTAAGATTACATTAGATTATGTTTTGTGCTTAAATAATTGCAAAAGGGTTCTTGACTATTGTAGAAAGAAATGGCTGATCTTTGATGCAATATCTACATTGCCCATTATCAGCAACCATTCATCCAATGTTGCAAAGGCACATTCTGTTTACTAATCTGATTTGAATCTAATTTTAAAAGGAACATTGGAGAACCCTTTTGCAATTATGTAAGCACATAATGTAATTTGAAAACTGCTGCCCTGAGTAAAAAAAACAATGTAAATGATCTCAGCTGGTATTCTGTCTATAATGGAGTGGAATGGACATTTTTAAGTGTCTCCAAACTTTTGACTGGTAGTGTATATCCCAATTTTTGGGCCCTCCTACCTCCTGGTCTATAACCATTTTTGTTGTCTCCACTGCAGTTCATCCTAACAGAGAGCATATGAAACAGTCTGTAAGTGAACCTTTCTTGTGTGTGGCATTATAGCAATTACAGAGTGCTGTGGAGAAGAGGAATGAGATCATCTCTCAGCTCAGCGCGAACCTGCAGGCGGCGCTAGAGAGCCGAGACCAAGTGCAGAGGGAGGCACTGCAGCTCACGGATCAGATACAGGCCCTCCAGCAGCAACTGCAGCAGGTACTTTTTCAGTCCATCTCTCCCTCTCTCTCCCTCCCTCTCTCTCTCTCTCTCTCTCTCTCTCTCTCTCTCTCTCTCTCTCTCTCTCTCTCTCTCTCTCTCTCTCTCCCTCTCTCCCTCCCTTCCCACCTACACACCCACACACTCGCACAGCTGCTGTACAGTCAGTGTTCCGTGGCCTGAAATATTGAACTTACATAATCATACGTCATTACCTGGTGTCAGGTAGAGCATTAGAAGTTCATTTCAGTTTCACACTCACGCTGCCTTTTAGTTACTATTTTCAACATCCCCCCCCCCCCCCCTCCTACGACATATGTGGACACAATGTGGTCCTTGATGTTAAAAAACGACCCACACTCTTGAAGTGGAGCCCTGCCCTGAAAAATCTGCGGTCCTCATCATGGAACGCATGTCTTTCTCCCACTCAGACGAAAGAGTACCTGCGGAGCAAGAGCCAGGGGTGTGCTGAGCTCAGCCAGGCTCAGCAGCATGTTGGCCCGTTGCTGCAGAACCTTCAGGACCAGGGGTCCCATGTGGACTCTCTGCTGCAGCAGCTGCAAGAGTTGGCGCAGGTAGAGTTAGAACAAGCAAATATACAAATTATCATTTGATAATATATTATGTGATCTAATTGACAGCAAACTTATTTTTGTGTTAAACATTTCACAGTTTACAGGAACTGACATGCACACGCATGTTTATTCTTGATATTTGCCTTTTTGATTGACAGTTGCCATCTTGATATATTTTTCAAAGCCATGTGATTATGAGCTATCAAAGTGTGTATTATTGATTCCTTGTGAATAAAAAAAGCATTAAAAAACAAACTTACTTTGTAGAAAACCAAAGATCAGCAGTGCCTCCTGTCCCAGAAAGATTCAGTGATCTCAGATCTCCAACAGAAGTTGGGCATCATGGAGTCGGCCTTCCCCAACCTCCAGACCTCCGTCTCCCAAAGAGCCTCATCACCTCCCAGCCTCATAGACCTCCCTTGCTCCCCGTCAGCGAAGGGCCTCATTGCACTTAGCCCAGAGAAAAGCACCGATACTGACCGCACAGACCCTCTTATTGAAAGACTGCGCGCAGAGCTAGCAGAGGAGAAGGACGCTAGCCGGCAGGCAAGGGACCGCGTCGAACACTTGCAGCAGCTCGTCGACCGGATGGAAAGCGATCGGAGCAGCATGGAAGCCCAACTGGCCGAGGTCCAAGCCGAGCTCAAGAGAGCGGAGTCCCACGCGCACGAGGCTCAGCAGTACAAGGCGGAGAAGGACGAGCTGAACCGCGAGATGGCCCGGCTGCACGGCCTGGTGGATGAGCTCCAGAACCGGCTGCGCGAGGAGGAGGAGGCTGCCCGCCTGCTGCGGTCGAAGCACGAGGCGGACATCTCGAACTATGACCTCCGCCTGCAGACGCTGCAGGAGGAGAGGGAAATGGACTTGACCCAGCTGGCCGAGACACATGAGGCAGCGATCAAACGGCTACAGGGCGAGCACGACGAAGAGGTCCAGCGCATCCAGAGGCTGCTCGAGCACGTCCAAGCCCATGACGCCCATCTCGACTTCTCCCCCCACTGCGGTGCCTCGGAGGACCTTAGCGAGCGCGTCAGCCAGGTCAAGGCCTCCAAGGAGCAGCAGAATCAAGACTTGGCTAGTGAAGGTGCGACTAGAGTAGTAGACTTCTGTTTGGACGCCTCGATTTCAGACGACCAGGAGCCCCTCATGGAAATGTACCTGGCTTCCGCCGGACCGCACAACAGCTCCTGGGCTGAGGAGAGTATGGAGCAGCACAGCTTGCTGGAGACGTCTGCACAGTTTGAGCTGACCAGAGAAGTTGTGCACACGGAGGGCGAGTTTGGTGTGCTTAACCACACAGACAACGCTGCTGACCTCACCGAAGGGGCCTTGTCTTCACCAGATGAAGGGGGTTATCCCCCGCCGGAGCAAGGCGAGTCGTTCGTCTCAGAGGGCATGGACGAGGGCATGGACCTGGGCAAGGAGCTTCTCATTCAGCAGTGCCAGGAACTCACTGATCAGCTGGAGCAGAGCGAGCGGCAGCTGGAGATCTTCCAGGAGGAGGTGCGGAGGTCTGCCGAGGAGGTGGAGGAGGCGCGTGACCGCTGGAGCAAAGTGTCCGAGGAGCTGGAGGCGCTGCAGCAGGAGCTTGAGATGGAGAGGGAGGCGCGAGTCCGCTGCGAGGAAATCCTCAGCCAGAAGGAACACGAGCAGGACAACCTCAAGAACAAGCTCAGTTTCCTGCAGAACCTTCAGCAGGAGCCGGAGCACCGGAGGAACAGAGCCAACGGGGCGCACCAGGAGGGTAACACCCTGCGCCTCACTGGTGACGACTTGATCAAGGAGCTGAAGGAGGAGATGGGTCAGCTGGTCGTCCAGTTAAAGCTCCAGGAGCAGCTGGTCAGGGACGTCCAGGACAAGAAGCTGGCTGGGGACTCGGTGAGCAGTGAGCTCCAGGCCGTCTTTGGCCGCCAGGTCTCAGTCGTGCAGGCTCATCGGGACCAGCTGCTGGCCCAGCTGGAGAGCCAACGTGAGAAAAACCTGGCCAACTCACTGCTCCTGGAGCAGAAGAACCTAGAGGTCGACTCCATGCACAAGGAGCTCCAGCAGCTCTCTGCCCAGGTGGACGAGAGAGGGGAGAAGCTTCAGGCCTTGGAGAAAGAGAGGACTGATCTGGAGAGCAAGCTCGTTTGCCTTAAACAGAACCTGACCAACGTCGAGGAGGCACAGAGTCATGCAGTCTTGGAGAAGGCCGGTCTCGAGAGGCGCATTCAGGCACTGGAGGAGCAGGTCCAGAGCATGGAGAGTGTTTTGGAGTCGGAGCTGGAGGACTTCCAGAACCAGCTGGAGGCCAAGGACGTGGAGCTGGAGAAGGCGGAGGAGGAGCGCATGGAGAAAGAGAAGGAGAAGAGTGCCTTGATGAAGGAGCTGGATGCCTTGAGTCAGACTTACGAGGAGCTGGAGAAACGGTACAGAGAGGAGGTGCAGGCTCTCCTGCAGAAGGAGGAGGGCGTGTGCACGCAACTCAAGAGCTGCCATGAAGAAGAAATGAAACATCTGAAGGAGAAACACCAGAAAGAGGTGAGATTCAAGGGACACGTGTAATTAAAGGGGAAATCCGATTTATTTATTTTGGATTTGCTTTTTTTTTTTTTTTTGTATGTTAGGACCCTCATTATACTACCAAAGAAGTGTCCGGCTACTTTGAGCCTCATAAATGATTTAAAATTAGCAATTTTCTTTACCATGACAAATGCCCCATCTCTACCAGCGTTAGCATTTTGGAAGCATTGGCTAAAAACAGGGTAGTTTAGAATGCATCGCATTAGCGTTTTTTTGCTCCCCAACGAACATTCAAAGTCATTCGAACTAAAATCCATTTTACACCGAATTTCCCCTTTAGAAAAAAGCAGTGTCAACTGCTGCTCGATTATGGCAATAATGATTATCACAATTATTTTGTTCAATATTAAGATCACAATTATTAAACATGATTACTCAGTGATTTTGAAACTATCATCCTTTTTCAAAACTTCAAAACATTTTTATATTGAATTTTAGATATAATCCAACAGAAATAAAATACATGCAAAAAATAATGCACATGACAAATCAAGACAAAAGAAGAGCATTGTTAAGGAGCTGAATGTAGCAAAATAATCATTATATTTTCTGTTGTATGTTTCATAATCGTTGGAAGTAATAATCATGATTAATTGATTAATTCAATTAACTGCACAGCCCTAGTCAAATGTTTTTGATGAAGTGGTAATTACAGTTCCCATTTCTTTTTTTTCTTTTTTTTTCAGATTGATGACTTAGTCTCTCAGCATGCTTTGTATTTGTCAGAGCAAAAGGCCAACATGGAAGAGGAGCAGAGAAGGCAAATCAGCATGGTCAAACAGGTAAGCAAACGAGGGAAGTCCACGGTCATCCTGTTAAACTGGCATCAGCTTTGGCCAAATTGATGTTGATCCAATGAATTTGATGAAACGGCATCTGCTGTAGCCATATTCAGTGTTCTTGCTAGAAAGGCTCTTCACAATATCTATTTTCACAAAAAAAAGCCAATGTTTTCACTTAAACTCCCAACCGAACCCTCTATCCTCCGTAGGTGAATGAGCGCGAACATCAGAGAGTGCTGGCGCAGCTGTCGGCCGAGCACAGGGAGACCCTGGAGAGTCTGAGGGAGGAGATTGGCGGGGAGCAGAGGGACAGCATGGAGGAGGCGCACCAGGCAGAGATGGCACAGGCACAGGTACAGACATCAGGCAGAGATGGCACAGGCACAGGTACAGACATCAGGCAGAGATGGCACGGGTACTGGTACAGACATCAGCCATCAGGCAGAGATGGCACAGGTTCAGACATCAGGCAGAGATGGCACAGGTACTGGTACAGACATCAGGCAGAGATGGCACAGGTACTGGTACAGACATCAGGCAGAGATGCTACAGGCACAGGTACTGGTACAGACATCAGGCAGGGAACAAGAGCTCTGGTCGCTCTTCCAGGATTGGCTTTCCTATCTTGGATCTTTTGAACAAGATATGATCAGAGTAATGGTATGCCATCTCTGCCAGAATTCAGACTGGGGCTAGGCCATGTAAGATTTGAAAATATAATTCATAGATAATGAATCTCTCTTCTCTCTCTCTCTCCCTCCCTCCCCCCCTCTCTCCCTCCCTCTTTCCCTCTCTCTCTCACCTTCCCTCTCCCTCTCCCAGACGCAGAAGAATCTGGAGCTGGAGGCCCTGCGTCTGAGCCTGAGCAACATGCATACGGCGCAGCTGGAGCTGTCCCAGGCCAACATGCAGAAGGAGCGCGAGGCGGCGCTGAGCGAGCTGCAGGCAGCGCTGCGCGACAAGTGGGCCCAGGAGAGCGCCATGCTGCAGACGCGCCAGCAGTTTGAGCTGGAGAGGCTCCGTCAGCAGGGCCAGCAACTGGAGGAGCGGCTCCAGCAGCAGCATCAGCACCACATGGGTGAGTCCAGGCAGGGACGTGTGTGTGTGTGTGTGTGTGTGTGTGTGTGTGTGTGTGTGTGTGGCGTGGTGATTGGAGAGGAGGCCTGTGAAAGGGTTCACTTGGCGTGATGGACTGAGAGTTGAAGTAACCACTGTAGTGTAGATGTGTACGCACATCTATAATAATTCTACAGGTGCTGGATGCTAGTAACAGCGAGTAAGAAGGAAGAAAAGCTATCCGCACACTTCCTCTAAAGCGCCCAGTTTAATGGTAGGTTACACAACGTTTCGACCACTCGGGTCTATGCCAGGTATAACCTACAGTGGGTACTAGTTAAAAATGTGCACTTCACTCACGAAAAACGTGAGCGTACCATTAAACTGGGAACTTTAGAGGCAGTGTTCGGATATCTTTTCTTTGAATTGATCACGTCATGCACCTTCCACTAGGTTGAGGTCGGAGATGGGTAAGGGGCTGGGGAAGAAGGCATACATCTCGTGGTAGATAGTGGGGTGAATGTGGAGAATTGGCTACAGTCAACCATCTGCTCCAAAAACAGCATGGCTAGTTTGATTTGATTTGTGTTGGTCTAGTAGGATGCTTTTCCTAGAAGCTTTGTTTCAGCTACAACAAGTGAGGGGAATAACAGAGTTTTCATGTTCTTTGTTGGCGGCTCTCTTGTTTTCCAGATGATCTCAAGACTGAGTGGGAGAAGCGACTGTCAGAAGAGAAAGCTTCTGCAGAACAGCTGCTAGCCAGTAAAATACAGGTGTGTGCTTCTGTCCCGTCTTGTAATGGACTGAGGCTTGTGTCACTTTGTAGATAAGCCACTTAGCAGTCTCTCCTCCTCCTCTTCTTTCTCATCAGGAGCTGAATGCTCAGTGGACCCAGGAGTCTGACAAGGCCCAAGCGGACCTCCAGGCCCGCGTGGACGAGGCCCAGAGGAACCTGAGTGAGAGCCAGGCTGCTCTCGCCGAGGCCCAGGACAGTCTGGAGGGTCTGCAGGCCTCCCAGGACCAGGAGGTCCAGAGACTGAATCAGGAGCTGAGTCAGGCCTGTGCTGACAGAGACTCTGCTACCCGTGAGTAGTCATTCAATATATTACCATATACTTAAGACTATAATATTCTATATATCAATACTATATTTATATTTTGCTTCTCAGGGAAGTTTATATTCAATGCTCCACGTCATTGTTAACTAGTACTCACTTTGTTGATGTAGTGGAATCAGAGGAGAAGTGAAGTGAATATGAAGATTAATGTATTTTCTGCAAAGTTCTTCCTCATGTGAATTCTCAGATATTGTGTGTGTGTGTAGGTGCTATAGAGGAGCTGGTGGCCAGTCATAAGGTGGTGTTACAGGAGGAGCAGGCTCGCTCCCAACAGTTAGAGGAGAGAGAGAAGCAGCTACTACAGGAGGTGAGCAAGTTTATTCCATGTTTATCTTAATATCCCATGATGTCAAATATTTGCTGTTAATTGGAAAGAGTAATACAACTGATATTCCGCCTTAACTGTACGGCAGCACCTGTAGATGAAAGTATCTACTTCAAAGGCTGAATGAAAGTGTTCTCACACCTGTGTGTGTGTGTGTGTGTGAGATTCAGGTGGAGAAGCTGCAGATGGAGCAGGCTGATCTTAAGGTCAGCTCTCAGCAGGAGGTGGCACAGCTGTGGTCTCAGCTGGAGGCCATGAGGTCCAGCCGCCTGGAGCTGGGAGGTGAGGAGCAGTCTGGAGCAGCACTGCTCAACGGCGCTGGCCACCAGCATGGGTCACTCTGGCTGCAAAGGCATTCAGAGAAAACTTGGGGGGGATTGTTGTAAAGATGCTTATGGGGGAAAAAAGAAAATGTTCATCCCCGCGTGGAACTGAGCCAGTCTAAGCCAGTTGCTGTTTATTTAAGCCTTTGAATAATACTTCATACTATTGCATCTGTATTTGTAATGATCCATATTATTAGTGTTGTAGGATATGACGATAAGTGTCTTTTTATTATTATTTATTTTTATTTCTTTTCTATGGAAACCGTAACTGTTTTTATCCCATCTCATCTCAGGACTTCTGTAATATTCAATTACATGAACTGAACTTTTTTCTCATTCTCCTTTTATTTATTTAATGTCTTTCCTCTCCTCTCTCTCTTCCTCCCTCCCTCTCTCCATTCCCAGAGCTGAAGGAACAGCTGATGGCACGGTCCTCGCGGGTGGACGATATTGAGCGTCTGAAGTCCGAGTTCACGCAGCAGCGGCGCGATCTGCAGGAGCAGAATGAGTCGGAGCTGGAGAACCTGCGCACCTACTTTGAGCAGCGCCTGCGGTCCAGCGAGGAGAGCCACCGTGAGGAGATCGCCCTCCTGCAGCTGCGCCTCATCGAGGGGGCCCTGGAGGAATCCGTCTTCAAGACCGGAGACTCCACGTAAGCTGGAATACATTGAAATAAATTGACATTTGAAACTGGAATATCTTTATAAACCTCTACTTACGCTCAACGCAATGGTTCTTTGACTAATTACTTAAACCTGAGGCTTTTATTTATTTATTTTGAACTAAGGCACAGTCAAGCTGAAGCTGTTTGGACATATTTGGTATAACACAAGGGTCTGGGGGTTTCTCCCCTGGGAATTGTACCAGTAGTTTTTGTGATCTCGTTGATAGACATACTGCATCATAGTAGCCTGTGGTGCAGTAAATGGAAGCTCTTAATAGCGCACACCATGAAAAAAAAAATATTGATGGAAAAAAACTGGACATGTTCTAATAACATCTGAGTAGTATTGCTTGTTTATTGTTAATCTGCGATGATGTGAGCGCTAGCCAGTGGAGGGCACTTAGCTCACCATACACCCGGACAATATTGTGCGCCTCCCTTAATTCTGAACGTGGAACGTGAACACTGCTATATCAGCAATTTGGATAGCGTGTGCTTTAGCCAGTTTGGTTTTGGTGAGACCAAAAATGTAAATGAATAAAGTGCAGAATCTGTACAATAAAGTCTACTACTGAAAATGAATATGACCATAGTTGCCCAATACCAAACCTAAGGCAAGACAGACAAACTAATGCACTGAAATTCAATGGCATAAACTGCAATTATCTTCTAAACCTTAAGTTTTAGGTTTGTGTAAGATATGTGTGAATTATTGTGGCAAATTCATTTAAATGCGGATGAGGCATTAATAACTTTACCTCAGTGTTGGCTAATGGTGGACCTCCAAGCCATCCTGCACTTGCGTTCATAGGACTGCTGCTGGGCTTGCTTGTGCATCCTGCTTTTGGAAGATGTTGGTAACTGGTCTTGATGTTGTCCCCCAGTTTCCTCTCCGAAGGGAGAGCAGATGAAGAGCGGGATGAGAGGATGGCAGAGATCACCCAGCAGCTGGAGAAAAACCAGGTAACAAACAAACAACTTGATCCTTCGTCCATCTTGCTATGCTTGCATCCTGTGTCCTGTGTCCTGCTGTTCCTTGTTAAATGTGTGGATATGTGGTGTTTTCATTTTCTGTTTTGTTTGCATTCTGTACAGCATTTTGGTCAATGTAAGCTGTGTATAAATGTGCTTTATAAATACATTTTACTTATTTACTTACCTTATCCAAAGCATGATTGTAGCACATGCAGGACCACAGAACCTCTCAAAAAAAGTGTGTGTGTGTGTAAAGTACCGGTAAAACCAGTAATGTTTGTGAGCAAACAGCCCAGCCAATGCTGTTCAGCTTTGAAGCAGGAATGCGGCCATGCCACCCTTTTTTGAAAAATGCTCTCGTGTGTTTGTGTTGTGCGTGTGTGTGTGTGTGTGTGTGTGGTGTCTCAGGAGGAGCTGTTGTCCATGCGTGTGCAGCTGGAGGAGAAGTACGAGCGGGAGCTAGAGTTGCTGCGCTCCAGCATGGCTCTGGCCCACCGCGAGGAGCTGCTGCAGGTGCGCACGGACATCACCGACCGCTACTTCAGCGAGATCCAGGAGCTCAAGAACAAGCACGCACTGGAGCTGGAGCAGCTACGAGCACGCCTGTCCGAAAGCCACGTCAAAGGTGGGTGTGAGAGAGCGGGAGAGGGGACGAACCATACTCTATATCTATAGACTCTATACACTACACCGTTCTACAGAGTTTATCCTCTCCTACCATATAATGTTCTCCTAGAGCTTTGTTGTTAAGATGGTGAATTTGGTGTTTAACTGCCAGTACTAAACTGGTGTCTCTTTTTAAATTATTAGGAATATTCAAAGTGAAACGTTAAAGGAGAATTCTGGGTATTTTTTTTTTTTTTTTTTTTTCTTTTTTCTTTTTTCTCACATCTATCTCCATTTCTTGAGGTCACAAGATAAAAAAAAAAATAAAAAATAAATTTTTTTTTAAAAAAAACCCCATTGGTTCTACCTAGCTGGACTTGCTGCTTCTAGGCAGCTACAGTGCTACACTGGGGCATTAATCTTGGACTTTTTCTTTCCGTAACGACAGTACTCGGTGACCTCGAAACAGATCTTTGTTAATATTCAGTTAACAGAGAATTCCAGTGATTTTTCAGTTACTGAATATAAATGCAAGTGAATTTGTGCGTAAGATGCAGTGAGTGGAGTGTTTTAGAAAGTGGGAACTTGCTGGTTTTACCCCAGAATTACAGCATTCTTTTGGCAAGAGGCTTCTCATGGGTTAAAAAGTTTGTAAGTGTGTTTACTGATCCAAGAATGTAAGCATAAGTGAAATGTCAGCGCTCATCTTCATTTGGAATAGAAAACAGATAGAATATCTTGCCACTAGGGTTGGGCACCGAAACACGGTTCTAATATGGCACCGGTGCCAACACAAACGGTAGTAACTGCATCGAATAACAACGTGGATTTCGGTGCCTCATTTCGGTGCTTAAATAGCGTTTTTTAATTTTTTTATTTTTATACGAGGCATCACTGCATGTCATGCACCATCTCTAACCTCTTGCTCTGATAGCAACACATCCAGATACAGTTAGCTAACATATGATAAACACTGGATGTATAAACCAGAGGGGTGCACCACATAGGCCAGTGGACAGTGTTTGACAGCTTGCGTGAGCCCAAAGTAGCTTACTTTAAAGCAATATCGCGAGCTCCTGTCAAAATCTAGCAGTGGGCCTAACTACACACAAACAAAAGGCTATGAAACAACATCAACAGTAGGCTAGCCTATATGTTACACAATATTCTTGCTAATGCGCTAACTGACATTTATTTGAAATGTTATCAGCAAAGTTGTAAGGTGAAAACTTTATGGCATGATATTAATCGTTCATGTGCACGAGGCCCATATAGCATCACAATGAATATGAAGATCATGTTAAAAGTTAGCTGGCTATGTTAGTTACATACCTGATGTCACTGAGCTGTCAAAAAGGCTATGAAACCATCTCCGTACATTATCGCTAATTAAACTCAGCTGACTGGTGTTAGCGCATAGCCATAGTTGCTGTTAAAATGTAGCCTAACATGTTCAAAACTACTGCGTGTTACGGGTTAAGACATGACATTTCTTAAAGCATTTGGGAACACACGGAATTAACTGGAAAGTAGAGTTCTTCTCAGATCAGCTTGCTTGCAAATGCCGTTGTCCATGACCTGGCAGTTATATGGCAAGCGGTTTTAACATACTGTAACGATTTCATAGCGACACACACAGTTGTCTAATCAAAAGGTTTATTAGCTGGGAACGAGAGCAGGGATACAGACACAGAACGCAATGCAAACAGGGCAGGTGAAGTAGACACACACACTACACACACAGGGGAGGACGCAGCCCCCCACACAAAAAGGATCACACACGAGGGAGAACTAAAAGGGAAACATGTTACAATAAAGACGCTAACATTACACTCAAAACTAAGGAGAAATACAGACATAAACCCCCCAAATGTTCGCTCTCGTATCCCAGGATGCCCTGCGCGGGAGAACGCTAACACTGTCTTTTGCGCCGACGTTACAATACCTTATGGCAAACCGCCTACACTGGGTAAACTTGAAAGCAGAGCTTACCATTGTGTGTGCATGCATGGCAAGCTGTTTTAACATTTAAATGTATTATTTGTAGGAGCAATGAGATATTGATAGTAAATTGAATATAACAGTTTAATTTCATGTTTTATCAAATTTGTCTTATCAATAAAAAAAAAGCAATTCATGTTTTAGACTATTTTAATTTAAAACATTTTAAAAACAAAGTACCGGTTCAGGCACCGGCACCGTTTTAAAAGTATCGATTTAGCACCGGTATCGGATAAAACCCAAACGATATCCAACCCTACTTGCCACATTTGTTTATCTTTATAAATGTTGACTATTGCACCATCACTCACCCTAACCTTTTGCTCTCTCTCTTTCCCTCCCTCAGAGATCACTCGCCTGCGTCTGCAGGCCGCTCAGGACGTGGCGCGTCAGGTGGAGGGGGAGCTGGCGGAGCGCGGCGGGGCCCAGGAGCAGGAGCACCAGGCGCGGCTGGCCCAGCTGCAGGCCGAGGCCCAGAGGCTGCTGGAGCTGGAGGCCCGCATCGCCCAGCTGACCCAGGAGCACGTGCGCGAGCTGGAGCGCGTCGCTACGCAGCACCAGGACGAGCTGCGCCAGGCGGAGCACAAAGTAAGTTGGCATTCTCATCATGCGTAATCCCCCTCTCCCTCTCTTTCTTTCTTTCTTTCTTTCTTTCTTTCTTTCTTTCCCTCCCTCTCCTGTGTATGTTTATGTTTATGTTTATGTCTTGCAGAGATTTGTGTGGATGTGGCAATGAAATATTGTATTCTATTCAAGATTTTCTGTTGTTTCTGCTGTTCTGTTCTTCCTGTTAGCACAGAAACGGTGTTACTCTAATTCCCATTGTCATGAGTTGACGGTGCCTGTAGCTGAAGAGCTCTACTGTTTTGACTAGATGCTTTGTATGGTCACATGTGACCCAGAGCACAATGGTTCACTATTTATATCAATATCTTGAATTTGCATAAACAAACGTAGTTTAGACTGGTGCTGCTGCCACCTAAGGCTGAAGAATGTTATACGCTGAATTGCAAACTGTGTTGAGGTACTGTTGCTAGGAGCATCTCTGAACCTCATGATGAGTCATGACTTTGCATCTGAATGCCCTCTCTGTCCTTCCCCAATGTTCCCTTTCCCCTCACTCTCACTGCCCCCCCCCCTCTCTTCTCCCACTCCTCCTCCTCCTGTTCCTCTTCCACTCCAACTGTCATCTTCTCCCACTTCCACGGCCTTCCTCCTCTACCACCTCTCCCTCCTCAGCTGAAGGAAGGCTTTGCGGAGGAGCTACATGACCGTCTCGAGGAGGCGCGTAGCGAGGAGCGCGAACGCCTCTCCCAGCAGGCCCAGGAGCAACAGAGAGTCCTGCGCGAGGAGCTCCAGGTCCAGTGGCAAGCCCGACTGGACGAGCAGCGCAGCATCCTCGAAGCCGAGCTGGACGGGGAGCGGCAGCGTCTGCGGGCACTGCATGCCAGCCTGGAGGCCGGTGACACCCCGCAGCTGCTCGCCCTCCGCCAGAGGCTGCAGGCGCAGCACGAGGGCGAGCTCCGCACCGCCCGCGCCACCATGGCCGCCGAGGTCAAGGAGCTCAACACCCTGCTGCTGGAACAGAGCCAAGCTCGCCTGACGGACGTTCACGACAGGTCAGCACCCAGGGGGCAGCAGGCAGGGTCATGAGAATTTACTGATGCCAGTGATTTCAGTCAGCTGAAGTCTGTGGCTGAACCTTGGTTATGAATATGCTCCTGTGGGTGTGTGATGTAGTTCAGAAAAATAATCACAAATAAAGATTGTGATTTGTACACTATTAAGTCCAGACCTTTTCTATCATATATTTTCATGTCTTTTCAAAATATAATTATTTTCCTTTTTAAACATCATGCTAATGCACTATCAAATCCAATCTTCACCTCAACAGGTTCCAGGAGGAGAAGAGGGAGCTGGAGGAGAATCTTGCCCAGGAGAGGGACTCCGCTCTGGGGGAGCTTCAACAGAAGCACCAGGCCGAGTTGGAGGCCCAGAAAGCTGAACTGGACAAACTCACAGCTCAGATTGAGCAAGTTCAGCAGGAGCGCCAGAACCTGACAGACAAGCACCAGTCGGAGCTCGAGTCCATATCCACCAATCACGAAGCGGCCTTGCAGGCTCTGGAGGCAGAGCTTGCGGCCAGGCACAGGGCGGAGTTTGAGAAGCTAGAGGCGGTCCTCCAGGAGGCTAACGAGGCACAGCTGGAGGCCAAGGAGGTGGAACTGGAGAGGCGACACCGGCGCGCCAACGAGGAACTGGAGGCCAAGATGCTGGCCAACATGGATACGCTTGAGAACACGTACCTGCAGGTAGGGCTCTGCCATGTTACGTTACATTACATTTGTCTGACGCATAGTAGGTTTAGCTGGGAGGACCAGCAGTTCAGCTTTAGAGAGGTTTAGCTAGAGGTGGTGTGCCTTCATCCATGTAGATATGTCTGAGAGGCAATCAAAGATCTGTGCCGAGACCAAGGGGTCATCAGGAGGAAAGGACAGATGGAGCTGTGTGTCGTCTGCATAGCAGTGGTATGAGAAGCCATGCGAACGGATAATCTGTCCCAGAGAGGTGGTGTAAATAGCAAAGAGAAGAGGGCCCAGCACTGAGCCCTGGGGGACCCCTGTGGTGAGATAGTGAGGTGCGGACAGCTGTCCGAGCCATGATGCGTTAAATGAGCGTCCTATGAGGTAGGATTCAAACCAGGAGAGAGCAGAGCCAGAAATACCCATGTTTGAGAGTATAGAGAGAAGGATGCGGTGATTAACCGTGTCAAAAGCAGCTGAAAAGGGGTTGTGGTTCCGTAGTACCACATTCAGGTCCAAGTGCCCACAGGGACCCATGTTCGAATCTGACCCACAGTCATTAACTAATCCCACTCCATCTCTCCCACTTGAATAAAGGCAAACCCCCAAAAATACTAAAAAAGAAACATGAAAAGAGGAAATTGTGAATACTAATGCAAAGCTCGTAGCCCAAGTACATGACCACAGGTAGGCCTGCTTTTAAAAATAGGGGAGGGGGGGGGAAACGAAACGAGTGCGATTGTGAATTTAGCTCGGCTTAATAATATGTTGTCTTGGAAAGTTATTGCTTATTCACAAGTTATTTAATTTAGCATTATATTTTCCATGTGTCGATGATGGTTAGACATAACATTCTCAGGGAGCGCAGACCCTTCCAAAGCCAAATGTAGTTATTTGCAACAAATCTGAAGGTGGACCTAACAAAATATTTTGACTTGCTCAGTGATGGGTGTTTAATTTGTTTGTTTTCTGTGTAGCATATAGATCAGACTGACATAATGCACCTATTGCTGAGACCGGCCCCTTTAGTTGGAATATGTGATCATTGCAGCCTCAGTAGACACGAGAGGAGCAGAAAGACAAACATAACATGAGGGATAGATGTATTTCTTCACAAAAATTATATCAAATAATAATGGATTGAAAATAGGTACTAACTCAAGACATTTCTTCAAGGATGGCAGGTCTGAAAATATCTTCTCCATCAAGTTATTCAATTAGGCTAAACATGGCCTTAACTCAAAACAGTTGGTAGGCCTACTGTTAGGATTGTCATTTTAATATGTAAAAGTGTCAAATGCAGCCATACTTAAATTCTGCTTACAGCGCGTTTATTATAATATGATATGATAATATTCAATATTGCAGGTCTACCTATGTGCATGTAATCGGACGAACGACAGATGTGCGAATTCACAAACACAGAGACGTTTCTGTCATTAATAGATAGATTGATCTTGCTTGAAATAAACATGATTTTTTTTTTTTTCTCCCTCGAATGGCCCACCGGTACGTGCAGGAGATCCAGACGGTGCGTGAGGAGGGCGAGGCAGCGCTGGCAGAGTTCAGGGCGGAGCTGGAGGCGCAGCACAAGGCGGAGCTGAAGCGACTGGGGGCCGAGCAGCTGTCAATTACCGAGGAGCTGAGGAAAGAGCTGGCCAAGGCTCACCTCGACAAGTTCAACGCCATGGCCACCGAGCTCAACCAAGCCCATCAGGTGTGTGTGTGTGTGTGTGTGTGTGTGTGTGTGTGTGTGTGTGTGTGTTTTAACAAGATATAATGACCTGGCATGAAAAGACTTCTTCTATCCATTCTTCTTTAGCATTTAAGGCACACTATATAAATCAGATTGTTCTCTTCAGTTGTGTAATGTGATAAAGCTCAGTTGTGTTTTTGTCATTGCTGGCTGGATTTCAGCCTCTCCGAGCATTTTGTCCTCAGTCTTAAATGGCCCCCCATTATCCTCTGAACAATTTCTACCAGAATAAAAGGCTGACTTCTATAATGGACACAGCTGTGCTTGTGTGGGAGTGTGCTTGTGTGGGAGTGTGCTTGTGTGGGAGTGTGCGTGTGTGGGAGTGTGCGTGTGTGGGAGTGTGCGTGTGTGGGAGTGTGTGTGTGTCCGTTTGTGTGTGGTTAATGAGGACTGATGGGGAAAATGGTTGATGCTACGCAACATGGAACACACACACACACACACAGCCATACCCCAACACACTGCCCTCTATGGACACCTGCTTGGAAAGAGTCACTCCCCCTGATAATTGTGTCTTTTGTTTTTGAATGTGTGTGAGAGAGGGAGAGAGAGACAGTGCGGTTAGTCAGTGATGTGTGAATTTGCTGAAGAGGAAACAGACTTTCATTCCACATATAGAGTAGTTGCATTTGTAGATCTGGGGTGAGTGAAACGGTCTGAAAATGGCAATAGAAATGTGTGTGTGTGTGTGTGTGTGTGTGTGTGTGTGTGTGTGTGTGTTGATCTTTTTTTAAGTATGTGGAGTCTTATCTGTGACCGTTGAAGGAGTGGGTGTGGTAACTTATTTTGACAGGTTGAGGTGTGTGTGTGTGTATGTGTGTGTGTTTCTCAGGGTAAGCACACTAATGAACTTTGCTACCACAAGGGAAGTTGGATTTTTGAAAAACTCTTGTGTGTGCATGCATGAGAAGGGATGGTGATTGGCTGGTGAAGCAGAAGTGTTACTTCCTCAGTGCTATGTCATGTGTATTGGTCTATTTCATGTTAGCCTGCATGTTTGCCACTCACAGCTGAGCTGAATCTACAGCAGGCCTTATGTGCTCCACCTGGTAAGGTGTGTGTGTGTGTGTGTGTGTGTGTGTGTGTGTGTGTGTGTGTGTCCTCTTCTTGATTTGTTCAGTTTGAGCATGTCCAAAGTTGGTCCATTTTGTGTTCATTGTATGTGTGCAGTGGAGTGGTTTCAATGAGTTTTCAATGTGTGTGTGTACTAGGGCTGGGACAACACGTTGACGTAATCGCTGACGTCGACGCAAAATATGAGCGTCGATTCGTCAAGCATAACGTGTGCTGCTAAATATTTTTAATTTTACACCTTCAGTGTTTTCCATACGTTGACTAATCTGTGGCTAGGCACCACGAAATCAAAACCGTCCACCACACATTGATTTTCTATGTTGTAGGCCTACTATTTAAATTAAAGGCAAGATAAAATAATTTCATCGAGCTGCACTTTTTACTCACACAGCCTTTCCTCGCCCCGCCCGCTCTCTCTCATTACGAGCCTGCTGCTCCTCCTCATACGCTCCTCCTCTGCATGTGCATTTAACAAAATATTCACGATTGTTGTTGCCACATAGAAGCACTGCATAGAACACAGTGGGCTAAATTGCTATTAAATCCGCTTAGCATTGTGACCATGCTGCGCTTGTTCAAAACTGCTGCGTTAAAGTAAACTCTGCAACATAGTTTAGTCTCCTCAATGTACTAAGTTAAGTTACAGTATGCAATCAAGCAGTATCTCTGAGCTAACGTTAGAATACTGTTTGTATGTCACGTTTAGCATGCTTACTTGCAGCTGCTTGTATTCGTTATTCATGCAGGGCTCATTTTATTGACTCTGAATGTTTGCAAAATCCCGATGTAAATGGAAAAGTGTTTATCAAGACTCAAAAGTGCTTGTCCAAAGGATAAGTACGAACCGTTATTTGAACTAACTACATTATGAATTGCATCCACACATTAACAGCCTTTTAACTGTGTTAATGTTAATTGCAAGGATTCCCACACAAACGCCTTAAAATGACAGGCACTCAATTAGACATAGGCCTACACTACTGAACTTTATTGAATGCTACCTCTGACTAAGAATGCATTACTTTGCACTTGTATAGTCTTTTATTTTGTAATCTTAAGAGCAAAAACATATATTGCAATGTTAAAGAATTCATGTTTTTTCATTCAGATATGTAAATAAACATGTATAAGTTGCTATTAGTGAATTAATGGGAAGATGATCGAAATCGAATCGGACTGAAAAAATGAATCGTTATATTAATCGATGCATCGAAAAAATTGCTAGATTAATCGTTTAAAAAATAAGTCGAACTTAAGAAATTCATTAATAGTAATCTAATTGAAAAAAGATCGAAAATTGAATCGAAATGTGACTAAATCTTCAAATTGTGACATCCCTAGTGTACATACGTGACTGTGGGTGCGCATTACTGTGCCTTCATTTCTATATATTTGTGTGTGTTTGTGTGCCCGTAGGCAGAGCTGTCGGCAGCCCTGTCCCAGGCCCAGGCGGAGCACTGCTCCGTCCTGGAGGCTCTGCAGCAGCAGGTCCTGGACATGGAGCAGCAGCATAGCGCCGCCCTGCTGGAGGTCCGAGACATGAGCAGCGCAGAGAGGCAGCAGCTGCAGCAGCAGGTTGACATGCTCCGCACCCAGCACCAGCAGCAGCTGCAGGTGTGTGTGTGTGCCCGTGCCCGTGCACTCACTACAGTTGGCACACACACAGTATGCTCCAAATTATGTGACCTTTTTAAAGCTTTAACAAACCACACAGACGCACTCGCTTGTTAAATGATGTTTGGAAACAGTTCCAAGGGTGTGTGTGTGTGTTTACTGAATGAATTTGTGCCATTGCTTTTGTATAACCACTGATGCCATTTAGTTGGATTGGGGATTTATTTTTTAATCCATTGTGAAGCCGCCCTGCAGCGTTGTACTTCAACGCTCTGAAGTATCATTGAGCATTATTGACACAGTTGGGGTGGTCTAAAGAGAGGTGTGTGTGTGTGTGTGTGTGTGTGTGTTAGGAGCTGAACGGTGCATCTGCCCGTGAACTGGAGGCCTTGCGGCGGGAGCTTGAAGAGGAGACATCGCGCCAGCGCCAGCACTTCCTGGAAGAGGCAGAGCTTCTCAAGTGCCAATCAGAGGAGCTTCTCCAGCAGCGGATCAGCCAGCTAAAGGTAGGAAACGGCATGGGTGTGTATAAAGCCTCCTATTGGCTTAAATTGTGTTTTAGCCTCCACCCATTTCCTGAACAGTCCAATGGGAAATAAGACCACAGATTACTGTGGAGGTTAATAGGTTTTGGCTCCCAACATCTGGAGCAGAGGCAGCCCACCGCTCTCTAATACATCAGTGGGTTGACCCACTCTAATCCTCTCTCTCCCTCTCTCTCCCTTTCTCTCCCCCTCTCCTGCTGCCCATGGCTCTTAAGATTATGCCCCACTCTGTGTTTATTTCCCTCCCTTTCCTTCTTTTTGTCTCATCGGAGCACATTGGCTTTGAGTCCAGTGCCTGTCCTGTCATGTCGTGACCAGAGCAGCGGCTAAGCTCCTCGGAACTAATGTAAATGAATTAATGCACTTTTGCAGAGTTAGCCGCTGTTTGGCTATTTCCCATGAGGGAGCTTTATCTCGGGCCCAAACCCCCCACACGCACTCCCCCAATAATCCTACATATGGGACAACGTGTTGAGCCACGTGAACAAGAGCAATGAAGAGAGGGGGGAGATGGTGAAAAAGGGACTGGCACTTTAGTCATTTGTTTGATGCAGGCAGTCATTTGTGTGTATTTGGAGTCATGTTTGAGTTGATGGGAGCAGAGGTGATGGATTTGATTGCTGTGGACTACATTTCCCATGGTGCCGTGTGCTTGGACCTGACAGGAGGAGAGTGAGCGGGAGAGGAAGACCGCGGAGGAGGAGAAGCAGGAGGCTGTGGAGGAGCTGACCCGGGAGCGGGAGGAGGCGCTGGTGGATCAGGAGGGGAGGCTGAGGCAGGAGCAACAGGAGCTGGAGAAGAGCTACAAGGACAAGATGGACCAGCTCAGCGTACAGCTGCAGCAGCTGGACACTGTGGTGGCTCAGGTAACACCACACACACACACACACACACACACACGGCTCAAAATTAGCACCCGTCAAGCGCCAATGGCGAGTTATCTAGATATTTTTGTATTGGCGGCTGAATTATGTACTGCGCCACTTTGGCGTGTGGAAAACGGCTGCTTATCAACTGTGAGAATAGGCTACTTCAGTCTGTCGTGTTAAATTGGCTTGCCATATCAACTCTGCTTCGCATCAGTGATCTGTTCACCCAATGGCCAGGATTTATTTTCCGATAATGACCAGTGGACAGTACATTTTATTAGGCTATACGGCTACTTGCCAAAACGAGAAAATGAAACTTCACGAATCTTAGTTGTTTTACCCTTGCATGCGTCTGCTGAGAAAACGAATAGATCGCGACACAGATAGAACTTGAAAGATTCAGATGTTGCATAGAAACTTATTACTTGCTTCCTTTCACTTTCAATGATCCCAAACAAACTAGGCTACTCACAGAATTATATGAAAAGTCATTCACAGCTCAACCCATTGCTACACGGTCATTATATTTTGCAGCGGTCATTATAGCAAAGATCCTTCATTACTAACCAAGATAGAGCAACGTAGCCTAATTTGTTGACTTCGCTTCAACACTCTAGGATTATAGGCTAGCAAAATTATTGGACCTCCGAACATTGGGAAGGGCCGTTCATTTAAAACTTCTGCAGTGTTCTGAAGCTGTATAATAGGCAAATGATGGGCTACTTTCAAAATAGTTATGAAAAGCAGGGTTTGTGTCTGACCAATATTTTTTTTGTTTTGCTAATCTACCAGCCACATTTGCCAGTAGAACAAAAAAAAAACATTCACACACGCGCGCATAATTATCCTGGTGCTGTATGGGACCTGTTAATGTAGTCACCCTCTAATGCAGAGTGGACTAGTGTTTGGCACAGGTGCAGTTTGGCACAGCTTTTCCAAAACAAATCACATCAACCCACACACACACCTTCCCCCCACACACACACACGTCACTCCAAATCCATCCAGTGTAGTCATCAGTTGTGTCAGCCAGTCGTGCTGAGTCAGTGAGGGGACTATGAGAAGAACTGGTTGCCATTGTAGACTCAATCCTCACTCTTGATTAGCACCTTATTGCAGATGCCTGATCGGTATTTGCAATATCTTTGGTACTACATTGGTTTCGGCAGATAACAGCACATCGCAAGTGTGCACCCAGAATGCTTGATATTGAACCGTGTAACAAAGTTAATTGGTATCATGACCCATTTTGAGAATTTTTTTTTTGATGAATTGTATACATGTACTCTCGTAACGCTGAATAGTGTTGAATGTTGATGCTAAGGGGCAAAAATATAAATATAAATGCCATTGTGTTGCTTTATAAATTGTATTATAAGCATCGGCTGATGTGAAGATAAATCGGCCCCACCTGTATGGTTTCAGAGGAAGCTTCATACAGATCTGTTCAAATAGGATGAGCCCTACATTTTTATTTGTGTCAAATTGCATATTTACATCTACACCAAGTTTAAATGATTTTCTTATTTTGTGTGTCCAATAGGTCAAAATTTAATTTGAAAATCATTATCAGACAGGTGTTTAAGTTTGTATAAGGCATGGTCAGTAATTTAGGCTGGCTGAGTCTGTGTGGGTCAAAGTGGTATCTGTAATGCCATCCTGGAGATGCTTTGCTTTGTGACAGCATGGGTTAATGATTGTGTGTGTGTGTGTGTCACGTTCCCTTTGTGATTATTCTCAGGTGAATGAGTTAGGTAGACATGCTGTTCCCACTTGGCTTGTTTGTCTGTGGGGAAAACTTGATGCACATGTAGAAGTTAATTTTAGCAGTCCCTTTTGTTGATGCTCTCATTGCACATTGCCGTAGTGATGGAAGTGAAGCCATAATGTGTGTGTTTGTTGCCATGGTTTCAGCTTTGTTAATCTTAAGATTTTGGGCTGCTCCCCCCTCAAGATTAGTGAAAGCAACGGATACACTCCATGAGTGAGGGGGGCGGGGGGGGGGGTTGCCTCAAATGTTTGTTTCCAAGGAAACAGGTGTGTGTGTGTGTGTGTGTGTGTGTGTGTGAGAGAGAGGGAGAGTGTGCGACAGTTGGTCAGGTGCAGTCAGGAAGCAGGAGCAGCGCTTGGGGCAAGCGTGGTATTATACCCTCCGATTTACCCTTTCCCTCTTTCATCCTCTAGCTTAGTCTCTCTCTCTCTCTTTTTCAGCCTGCTTGTCTCTTTTCTTTATCTCCGCTTCCCTTGCTCTGTTTTGTCTCCCTACCCATGGTTTGTTTATCTGAATCTCTTTCTCTTTCCTTCTCTCTCTTCTAGCAATTTCTGTCTCTCTCTCACTCCCACACAGAAGTTAGTGGCAGCATGAGAATGCTTACAGTCATGTTGGAACAGAAACACAGGCTTGGTTCTCCCTGTTAGTTTGAGCATGCATATGGACTCACTGTCCAGGCTTTGTTGTGTGGCTGTCTCATGGCTGAGATGGTTTACTGAGGCTGTGGAGGAAGACAAACTCGACAGAACGTCAGAATGCATCCTCATTGTGGAGTGGATTTGTTGTGGTGTTTTTTGTTTTATTTGTCTATTTTTGGAGCTGTGTGTGTGTATAATGACTGGGTTTCTCTCTTTGGCCACAGTCCTGCTAAGGCCTAAGGTGTGTGTGTGCATGTGTTTATGTCTTTCTGACCCAAATGTGCTTTCAGGTGTGTGTGATTATTTTTTTTCCTCTTCCCCTAATGAATAACGCGCTCTTAATTTCTTTCTTTCTTTTTCTTTCTCTTTCTCTTTCTTTTTCTTTCTCTTTCTTTCTTTCTTTCTTTCTTTCTTTCTTTCTTTCTTTCTTTCTTTCTTTCTTTCTTTCTTTCTTTCTTTCTTTCTTTCTTTCTTTCTTTCTTTCTTTCTTTCTTTCTTTCTTTCTTTCTTTCTTTCTTTCTTTCTCCACCGCTCCTGGTCTATAGTTGCGCAGTGAGGTGAGTGGCCTACAGGGGGAGCTGGCGGGGAAGAGCAGTGAGATGTCCACATTGGAGGGCCTGTTGCAGCGCCGCGAGAGGGAGGGCCAGGAGGGAGACAACCTGGTCACCATGCTCCGCGACGACCTCGCCGAGGCCAAGCAGCAGAGGTCAGAGATCACCACGATTTAAAAGACTCGCCATCGGTTTTGGGTACAAAACGATGTACAGTATCTGTTGGGAGTGGAAACTAGCATTGTTGGACCTCATTGTCTAACAATGCCCCACACACACACACACACACACACACACACACACACACACACACACACACACTCCTAGTCACGTGTGAACAAGGAATGGTCAGATGATGATGGTAAAGATATTGCTTTAAAAAGCAAGCCATTGTAACTTCAACCCAACTCAACAAAAGCACTTAAACATTTGCTTTAGTTATGCTGCGTATTAATGTTCCCTCTCCGGGGTGGCATTTCAGTCTGAGTACCTCGTGGGTGTAGAGTGATGAGGAGTGAGTAGTGAATGTCCCAGCTGGCTTTTCAGATCGTAATAGAGTGCATACTGCCGATCCTGCAGCACTTGTGTCTTGAGCAGCAGCATCAAACCATTGTGAGCATCAGCGCGATCGGTCTTCCTGTATAGCGTAGGACGTATTGACTTGTGTGGTTGTGTGGGAGATGAGTAAGCCTGCTGAAAGGTAGAACTCCAGGCAAAGGTCTCCGCTCCTCTGCAGTGTTCTGGAGTATTCAGAAGGCCGTAAAGAAGCTGTCTTACTCGTATAAACTGCTGCACTTCAACTAAAGGCCATAGCAAACCCCTTCATGAGACTTTTTGGGAGAGGGAGTATAGTCTGAATTGTAAAGATCTAGGAGAGAGTTGAAGTGTGCGAGTTTTGAGCAAGCATTTTTAATATCAGGGAACCAGAGTATTGTAATATTGTGTAAAGCAAAGCTGATATTAAGGAAAACAACTTTTTGTACCTGACCCGATTGTCAGGCGTCAACACTGCTGCTGCTCCATCACAGTGCCCAATCTGCTTTGTCTGCTTTGGGAATTATGGAATTTTCATGTCGCAAACTTCCTCAAAGCGGAATTCCGCATTGGTGTAACTGTAATTTGTGGTGGCGTTCCCAGGCAAAACCTGAGCGAGGCCAACGAGCGCCTGCAGCATGTGGTGCTGGAGATGCTGAAGAGCGCCATGGCGACAGAGGAGCTGGTCAGTCGCAGGATGGGTACGCGCATGCCCGCCAGCATGCCCGCCGCTCCCGGCACGGACAGTGGGCTGGAGCACACCACCTCGCGGACCCACGGGCCAGCCGGAGACGCACCTGGGACAGGTGAGGGCATACACACTCTTACACACACACACTCACACACTCACTCCCAGTCTCGTGTGATCAAGGAATGGTCAGATGATACTTGATCATAGTTGATCATTTACTCATTAACTGGCAGTGTGTGTGTGTGTGTGTGTGTGTGTGTGTGTGTGTGTGTGTGAAATAATAAAAAAAAAAAAGGGAAAGTGGATGGAAAGAAGCAAATGGGAAAGTGGATGGAAAGATTTTTTTTTTTTTCTGCGGTTGGGTTTAGTGGTCATTGTGACCGGACTCATCCTTCCTCTGTCCCTCCGTCTCCTCTCTGCCTGTCCCATTCTCACTTTCCCTCCCCAGGCTCGGAGCCGGCGGTGGACGGCGAGTGCGGCCCGGACGCCAGCCTGTGGTCGCTGAGCGACGAGGGCCTGGAGCTGTCCCAGCGGCTGTGCGAGAGCCTGTTCGTGGGGGCCGAGCTGCAGCAGGAGGAGCTGCTTCTGGGGGCCGGCGCCCGGCTGCGCTTATCCGTCGATAAGCTCCTGGAGTTGGTGGACCAGGTCACTAAACAGGTGAGGGGCTCTGTCTGTGACTGTGCAATAGCAGCGTGGGTATTGCCAGTCAATGATGCGGTCACTGTGGTGTGTGTGGTCTGTGAAGGTTTTGTGTTCATGCTTAACAGGAGCCATCACAAAATAGTACATAGTGGCAACACCAATTTTGTGCCATTTTTAATCGCTTCAAGCTGTGTGTGTGTGTGTGTGTGTGTGTGTGTGTGTGTTAGGTGGAGCAGACGGAGCGTTTCAGTCAGACCACTACTGAGGAAACGGCTCAGCTGCTGCTACTGCAGCACAATCAACTCCTGGAGCAGCTGGACCAGGAGTCCAGCCAGAAGGGCCACCTCCAACTGGAGCTGCATAAGGCTGAGGGTGAGCGCTGTGTGTGTGTGGACCAGGAGGCTAGCCACAAGAGCCACCTTCAACTAGAAATCCTTGAGGCCGAGGTTGAATTTTCTGTGCGTGGGTGGTGGGGGGGAGGATCCAGGAGGCCAAGAACTGCGCAGAGATGTGTGGGCAGGTACTCTGTGTGTGTGTGTGTGTGTGTGTGTGTGTGTGTCTGCTCATGAGTGGCTCAGGAGGCCATTCAGAAGAGCCTTATCTAGCCAGAACGGCTCAAGGTTGTCTGTGGGTGGGTGGTTTTGCACTTTACTGAAAGTGACCTTTTGTATTCTTTTCATTAGTATTAGAAGTATGTGTGTATTTGTGAGAGAGAGAAAATCTCCCCTTCTGTGTGGGATGTGAGTGTGAGAGCTAGGGCTGCACGATTTGGCGAAAATATCTAATTGCGATATCTGATGGGATATTGTGATTTGCGCCACAATCTCTAATTTGTGCCACCCCTGATTGGTGAGCACGTCCTGTGCACAAAAAGCACAGCAACCCCGACTAATTGTGAAGCTCAACATCAGAATTTCTGTGCCCCTCACACACTACGCACACCCTCCAACCAGAAATGGCACATTCAAGGAGGATGAAATGAATATAAAAGTCAGAAATGTAACAAAATGAACTGTGCGTGATTATGTGATTATAGCTTTTGTGATTAGGTAATTGCGTTGGTTCATATTGCGATTGCAATAATTATTTAGCCCTAGTGTGAGCATATCACTCTAGGTGTGTGTGTGTGTGTGTGTGTGTGTGTGTTAATTAATCACCACCTCCTCTCTACCCCCAGGTCTACTGGAGGGCTACGTGTGTGAGAAGGCCTCGCTGGAGGAGAGTCTGCAGCAGAAGGAGTCGCGGGAGCAGCGTCTGGTGCAGCAGCTGGAGGAGGCGCGCGAGCAGCTGCAACAGCTTAGCGAGGAGAACACACTCCTGCTCCGCCAGAGGGACGCGCTCAGCGCCGGCCTCGGGGATGCCGAGAAGGGTGAGATAGGACGGGACGGAACTGGAGGAGGGCACAGGGCCATGGGGCTGGACAGGGATGGGATGGGGACACAGGGATGGGAAGGAGATAGTGGACAGAGGAAGTTGGGGACATTAGGGGAAATGTTCTGACTGCCAGCCCAAATTCATTTTATTTTTTGGCATGTCCAAGTTTGTATAGCAAGAAGCCATTCTAAATCAGATTTTTGCTAAGCAAATCTAAAACAAATTTGGTAGTAACGTTAAGTGTCTCGGAGTCCAGACACCCCTGCTGCTTAATTCAGTTTCGAATAGAGTATCTCTCTCATCCCATCAGGATGACTGAAGTGCTGGAACTCATGCTGCTGCTAGGTCAAAAGTAGTTACATTGTTTGATTTAACGCCTACATCACCACAGCAACTCATGCAGATAGGCTGGCGATGCCTGGGCGTACACATCCGATCTGATTACTTGCACATAACAGTGCAGAGAAAATATCTGATTTTAGGTAACCAATCCGATTTGCCTGGAGCCTGAACATGGCCTCAATGTAGTGTCCTTACAACACCAGTCATATCATGGGACCAATCCCCAAGGACCAGAGATACAGTACGATCACATGCCCGCCTGTCCTGCACTGGAAAAGGCTTTGGATAAAAACGCGTCAGACAAATAAATCAGAACATGATGAGGTGGTTGGAAAAATAGGTAGACTGAAAAATAGGTAGATGTTATTGTTATGCATCATTTTCATCTTATTTGGTGCATTCTGTGAATATTTTGAGCATGAGGTGTTCTGTCGATTTTATAATGTTAGTCATGTTTTGTCCTGAGTATACAAAGTATGTGGGAAATCATTGCATGCACAGAATATGCAGTGTGTGTGCGCGTGTCCATTATTTGCTAGGTGTTTTCTGTAGGTTGTGATTGTTATCAGTACTGTAACAGATGTACAGTAGTTGCCGTGGTTTATGTGAGGTGTTGAGGATGCTGAGCTGTGTGTTCTCCTGCTCTGTAGGCTGTGAGCAGAACCCTGTCGGGGATCCAGGTTTGTTTTGTGCTCTCTGTGTGTGTTTGTTCTGGGCTTGAAGTGACATGTCGGTCTTCATCCCCATCAGCTTTTTTATCATGGATTGACTTTAACTGCCCTCATGCAAGGTCCTGTCATGGTTTTTATTTGAGACCTCTAGTGGATGTTGTTTGCGTAGTTCCAAATGCAGTGATAAACCCCAAATGTTTGAATTGCAGTCTAACTTATTTTCTTTGAGTGATTACCCTGCGTGTGTTGCTGTTCCTATATGCTGCATCAGTATCCTTAGTAAGCAAGTGGAGGTGGATGGTGCCCCCTGTAGGCAAACATCAGCATTTCTGTTGTTCCTGTGGTCTGCAGAGTTTGTGCTTGCATGCATCTCTGTGTGCAGTGAGCTGAACGGTTATGTTTTAAATGTGATTCCCTTAGTGTGTGTGTGTGTTTGTGTTTGTGTGCATCTTCTGTCCTCTGCATCTCTCTAAATGTGTGGTCTTGAGAATAGCTCCTCTGTCTTTTTAACCTCAAAAAGTCTCTGACTGTACTCCTTCTTCAGTGCAGACCTGATAAAAGTCTTGACTGATTAACAAACGACAAATTTACTAAAACCCTTTCTTGTTTTGGTGCGGACAAACTTCAATGCTAGTGTAGAGACTCCGGGTGTAATGTAAAAGGAACAGTGAATGAAATGCTGTTTATATAAGACCTCGGGAACCGTTGTGCAGTTGAGGTGTATTCTGTGTATTCGCCTTGCTCACCCGGCGGCCAGAACAAGGCTAGAGGGTTCACTTGCCATCACACTTCAGTCCAGCAGATAGTGGTAATGCACTCTGCCAAAAAAAAAAAGCTCACAGGAAAAAGAAGGGTTCGCTGGCCTGCCAAAGTAACCTTCAGTGAGTTTTGCAGGACAAACGGAGTGCATTACCACCATCTGCTGGACTGAAGTGATGGCAAGTATACCCTGAGCTCCCTCTGACCGCCGGGTGAATAAAGGGAATTGATTGATGGTCAACTTTTCCATTCTTGTCTACAGTTTAGTGAAAATTGTAGCTTTCCTATCCTATAGAAAGAACAGCTTTTTTTTCTAGTTTTACATGATGTGGGTGTCTGACCATGCATCTGACCACTGACCTGTCCACCTCTGGTCTGGTGGTGTGCAGGTCTGCTGGAGGAGACCCAGCGTCTGGCGCAGGAGCGCCTGGACGTGCAGCGTCAGGCGGAGAAGGACCGCAGCGGGCTGGGCTCGCGGCTGCGCGTGCTGGAGGCCACGCTGGAGGAGCAGGAGACCCGCGAGGCCGAGCTGGAGCTGCAGCGGCGCGCCCACACCGAGGACCTGCAGCAGCACATCCACGCCCTGGAGAAGCAGCTCAAGCACCACCGCCACTTCATAGACGTCAGTGAACACATGCACACACACACACACACACACACACACACACACACACACACACACACACACACACACACACACACACACACGCGCACACACAACCTGCAGCAGCACATCCGCGCCCTGGAGAAGCAGCTCAAGCACCACCGCCAGTTCATAGACGTCAGTACACACACACACACACACACACACACAACCTGCAGCAGCACATCCACGCCCTGGAGAAGCAGCTCAAGCACCACCGCCAGTTCATAGACGTCAGTGAACACATCCACATTCGATCATGCCAACCTGTTCATAGACAGAACGAACGCGCACACACACACGGGAATAGACTTGCATACATACACTATATTTTCTAAGTAGCAAAGCATGAGATTATCCATTATACCTTGCATCCTATTGTTTTTGGTAATATTATGTATTTCAAACGCATGCGTTTTGTCTCTGTTTTTTCCTGTTTTTTATTTTGAAATGAGTGTCCTTGTGACCTGTGTTTGTGTTGTGTTTGTATTGTGCTGCAGGAGCAAGCAGTGGAGCGTGAGCACGAGAGAGACGAGTTTCAGCAGGAGATCAAGAACCTGGAGGCCCAACTGAAGCTGCCCACCAAAGGGGGCGCCACAGACAACAAGGGCCAAAGAGTACGGGTTACCCTCCATCACACACACATACACACACTCTTACGCTCACGCTCACTCTCAGAACAAGCAGTTAGTCACACACACACACACACACACCGAACAAGCAGTTAGACACCCACACACACTCTCTCTCACTCTCACTCACTCTCACACAGAACAAGCAGTTAGACACACACACACACACACACACCGAACAAGCAGTTAGTCACACACACTGTTTCAGGCAACAAAGCTGGATTGGCAGGTATTGGTTATGGATGGTAGTCAATAAAGCATGTAGATCAGTGCATTGAATTTAACTTGATTATTAACCCAACATGGTTAAACCATGATATGGTCATGCTTGCTTCCCAAGTTTGACCATTTATTTGCTTGTTTTTGCTAATTTGTCCAAGATGTTTTGCCCTTACATGCTTGATTTTCTGTTTTTCCCAGTGTGTTTTGTCCTTGTTTGCTTGGTATTTGATTCCTCCATGTCTAAGATGTTTTGTTTGTCATGTCTCTACCCCCATCCTTAACCGAATGTTCTAGATAGAGGAGTTGCTTGCTCAGGTATGGTATACTCAGTTCATCCTCCCGTGATCCTCTATACGCTTCTGCATGACCCTCTGCTGTAGTGTTCCTCTCATCCTGATCTCTTACACACACACACACACACACACACACACACACACACACTTCTGTTTGTTCTTTGATTCATAGTAATAAGGAATGGTTTGACTAACCTGTCGGCTGGTGTTGTCGGTCTGTCTCTTTAGTTGTTGTGTCTGAAGTAGACCCGGTCTTGTCTATTTAAACTGTATAGAGTAGTTATGGTCGCCCATAGCGTGTTGGCATTGCTCCTTAGCATGGCTGTAGCCCACAGTGTTTGTGCAGTTGTGTCTGAAACTGATGCCACTTCTTACAGCTTTGGAATCACAGTTTGACTTTGAGAATCACGACTTTTATTCAGCTTGGCCCTATGATGTTCTCGCAACCATAATATCTGTATATAGTATATATCTGTATATAATTTCTTTTTCAAATCACCTTTTGCATGTCAACCTTGTCAAATTTGCCATTTCCAAAGCTGCATAAGACTAAAAATGTTTCCATAATTCCTAATTAATCGTCTGAATAAATGTTATGAATGTAACTGGCTTGTAAACAACATGGCTGCAGCCTGGTGTATCACCTCCAAAGATCCTCTAAAAAGGGAGATTCCAATCTTTGGGTGATAACGGCCAACTAGCTTTAGTCACGGTATCCCATAGGATTCCATTCAAACAAAACCGATTTCGGTCCCCCTGCCAAGACTGGGCCACTGTTTTTGTTTGAGTGGAATCCTGTGAGATGCGATGACCCAAGCTAAAGCTAGTTAGCCGCTATGTGTTTGTCAATGGGAAAATGGCTAAGACTGCCATCTCCGCCAATTAGAACATCTCTGCTCTCCCCTCCTCAGGCGGAGAGCCTGCAGGCCATCATCCGTGACAAGATGGAAGACTACAGCGTGCTGCAGCTGGCCAAAGAGCAGGCCCAGCGCGACGTGGACGAGCGCAACGAGGAGATCGACAAGCTGACGGGCCGCATCCGGGAGCTGGAGCAGGCTCTACTGGCCAGCGCTGAGGCCAGCCGAGCAGTCATGCAGCTGGAGCAGGAGCTGCAGCGCGCCCGCAAGAACCACCAGGACCTCATACAGGTGAGGGGACACACACACACACACGCACACAGACAGAGAGAGAGCTTGGAGCAGGAGATGCAAAGGGTCACACATACACAAAATACAAACACTCACAGCTGCAGAACTAATGTCGGTGTGGATAATTTGCATGTATTTGTGTGGGATTTGTGTCTGTAGCCCGGTTTTCGTGTTTGTGTGTGTGCGCGCGTGCCCACAAAGTTTGGACAGGGGCTGCTGTATACTACTGAAAGTAAACACCTTACAAAATCTTGCAATGTGGAGTTTGGCAAAGTACAAACATTTAAGAGTTGTACAGTATCCATGAACTTGTGTGTGTACACACAAACACACACGGCAGAAGTGGGAGTTGTAGAGAGCTGGGAACAGCCTGTGATGGCCAAAAATACCTGCTGAGAGTGGCATGAAGTGCCCTCTCCCACACAGCAGCGCGCGCTTTGTGTTCGTGTGCAGTGGAGGCGCTGCCTGTGTACCTGTTACCAGAGCAGGAGAGAGCAGCCTGAAGTGTCCCTCCCACACCATCACGTCCATGACCTCTCTGACCTTATCCCTGCTGCCAATGACAAGCTCACTTTATCTCTCCGCTTTACCACTCCCTCTCTTCCTCCCTCTTTCTCTCACCCTCTTTCTTTTTTCCTTTATTTTTCCTCTCTCTCTCTCTCTCTCTCTCTCTCTCTCTCTCTCTCTCTCTCTCTCTCTCTCTCTCTCTCTCTCTCTCTCTCTCTCTCTCTCTCTCTCTCTCTCTCTCTCTCTCTCTCACACACTGTGGAGAACAAACTCAAGCAAAGTTCAAACTCAAGCTTACTGGTATGACTGATGTAAAAGTATTCCCATTGCTACAGAGAACAAAGGGGGTGGAGAATCGATATGTACAGTAACAGAACACTGCCTCAGAACACTCCGTGCACCAGAAACCTGCCTCAGTAACAGGCTTTAAGGCTCAGCAGGGCCTCTAGTGTCCTACACTGACTGTAAATATCTCTTCAGATGTATATCTGTGTGCGCATTTGTGTATATGCACATGTGAATGTCTGTGCGTTTATGCACTGGTGTGAGTAAAAACTGTGTGTGTTGTTTCCCAGGACAAGGAGGCCCTTCAGCAGCAGCAGTATGCCAACAAGCTGCAGATATCTGCCCTGCAGTCGAAGCTGGACGAGACCAAACACCGTCTGCCCGACAACACAGCTGACCACGAACTGCGCCAGGAACTTGACATCGCCATACAGGAGCTAGAGAACAAAGACCAACAGGTGTGTGTGTGTGTGTGTGTGTGTGTGTGTGTGTGTGTGTGTGTGTGTGTGTGTGTGTGTGCGCGCGTGTCAGCAGCAGAGAATGTATTGATTTTTCTAGAAGTTTCACCACACACCTTACGTCACCTTTTTGCATTTCTGTTGTGAACTAAACATCTCTCTTCAGTTTCACACAAAGCACATTAAGTCAAGTAACACAAATAAACCACTAATTATTTGTACCCCACTTTTCTTTTACTAACTGTAATTGATGTCTTCGTGAAGTGATTCTCCATTTATAGGAAATAAAAAATTACTCTATTTATATGATGTATTATCTGCTGACTACATCAACACCACCAACACCAAATATCAACAGATTAAGTACAGTTATCTATACTTTAGTGTGTGTTCATTGTTGAGCTTTCCAAATGCACTACAGTATAGTGAGAACGCTCATACAGTGATGCAGAGGCAACTGGCACAGAGTTAAATCAGAGCTGTATATAGACCCTATCTCTGTCTCCATCTGTGGCTCAGAGTTGAATAGGCTGCTTGTGCCATCTAGTGGTCAGGATGTGCAAACCCTTATCCCAGTAGTTCTTCAAGCCTGTGAAGTGTCATTTAGACCCAGCAAGTACTTACACACTGCGGTTGTTAGCTTCATTAGTCTGGGCTGACGCCCACATATACTAAGCCTAGTGATTTGCAGTGCTGGGAAAGGGCTTACTTGAGAAGAGGTGTGAATCTTAAGTCATTCAGGGCTGCCTGGGTGAATATTAAGAGGGTAGCTGTACTTGAAATATTAGCTACACTTTTGTGTGTGTGTGTGTGTGTGTCTGTCAGGTGGAGGACCTGCTGGCCCGTGTGGAGGATGTCCAGGCGGAGCTGGAACTCCGGCAGGAGGAGGTGCAGCAGCTGAGTCTGCAGCTGGAGCTCAGCACCAGAGAGCACCAGGCCCGCGAACAGCAACTGCAGGACGCCCTCACTGAGCTACAGGTGTGTGTGTGTGTGTGTGTGTGTGTGTGTGTGTATCTGTTTGAAGATGCTGATGTCATACCTATCCATAACCATCACTACTGTACTGCTAATGGAAGAATAATGCAAAGCATTCTGTGTGTGGTCATATCTGAACAAACCTGCAAATAAGTTTAAGTAACTAAGTATAATATACTCTTTTGGTCCCGTGAGGGAAATTTGGTCTCTACATTCATCCCAATCCGTGAATTGGTGAAACACACTCAGCACACAGTGAACACACAATGAGGTGAAGCACACACTAATCCCGACGTAGTAAGCTGCCTGCTACAGCGGCGCTCGGGAAGCAATGAGGGGTTACTCAAGGGCACTTTAGCCGTTCCTGCTGGTAGGGGTTCGAACTGGCAACCCTCCGGTTACAAGTCAGAAAGCACTAACCAGTAGGCCACGGCTGCCCCAAATTTGCTTCCTCAAATGTTAAAAATCCTGTGTTAAGATCCTAATAAAGACATTTGAGTGGCAGGAGAGCTGTGTGTAGCTGTGTGTACAGTATGTGCATGTGTGTTTGTTTGTGTCTGGAGTTTTGATTTGTGCACAAGCTGTGGAATGTATTGTACAGCATTAATCGTCTGTATTTGCTCTGTGGTCAGGACATGGTGAGTGATCTGCGTAGGCAGCAGGAGGAGCAGGAGGAGCAGCAAGACGAGGCGCTACAACTCCCCGCTGCACTCCTGGAGGAGAAGAACCAGGAGATCGACCACCTCAACCAGCAGCTGCTCCATTTTCAGCAAGAGCTGGACCTCACCAGAGACAACAGGGTAAGGGAGAGCACATTAATCAATATTCAATCAATGTCAATAAATCAACCAACCAATTTTATCTGCTCATCATCCCAGATGTGGGTCAGTTCACGTATGAGCATGTTTGGCTGATAGTTTTAGATAAGTAGGTGTTCATTGCATGGTATTTTTGCATTGTTATTGCATGTTATATTGCAATGCGATATATTTCATATTTCTTGTTTGACCTTTTATTAAGTAACTACTTCTTGTTTTTTATTTTTCTCTCTCTTGTATTATGCTCCTTTCGCATGCTATGAGACATAGTTTGAAGTGTATATTGCGTATGTTAATGTATTGCACTGTACAGTGCATTGTACACTCTATTGGTGTGTATTGATCGTCCCTTATGACTGGCTCCTCTGTCTGACGCTGTGGCCGCTTCCGCCCCTCAGGCGGCCGAGGAGAAACAGGCGGAGATCGAGGAGCTGCAGGCTCAGGTGGAGCGTCTCCACGGCGACCAGGAGCGTGTGCGCGAGGCCCAGGAGCAGGAGGTGGAGCAGCTGCATGAGGTCATCCAGCGGCTGCAGTCGGAGCTGGCTCAGCTCGCCCCCGACGCCCACGAGCTCAGCGACCCGCAGGCCGAGAGCAGCGAGCCCGAAAGCGCCGGCTCTGGGTCCGGTACTGCCGCCGGTGCCAGCCCCGAGTCCACCGACCTCTCGTGGCACGCGGGGCCAAGGGTCAAGGGTCGCCGCGCTCACGCCAGAATCCTCGCCATGGGTCAGGAGGAGAGCCTGTGCCACGAACTGGCCAGCCACAGCCTGCAGGCGTCGCGCCAGCGCCTCCGCAAGCTCCGTCAGGACCTGGAGGAGGCGGCCGCCGAGAAAGAGGCGCTGCAGAGGCTACTCCTCAGCCAGGAGGAGGAGTACGGCCAGCAGGTGCAGACGCTGGGCGCCAGCCTGAAGGAGGAGCGCCGGCGGCTAGCCGAGGGTCAGAGAGAGGCCCTGGAGCTCCGCAGGCAGCTGGAGGAGAGGGAGGCTCAGGTGGAGCGGTTGGAGGCCCGGGCGAGGGAGCTGGAGGACGGAGAGAGGGAGCGCGTGGCCTCCCTGGCCCAGATGGAGGTCAGAGTGAAGGAGGCTGAGCGGAGGAGAGACGAGGCCCTGAGGGAGCTGGAGGATGTTGGCGGAGAGGCCCAGCAGCGGCGAGGGCAAGCCCAGGATGTGAGCTCTCCGATAGGGGGGAAGGAGGAGCTGAAGGCCCTGGTGCTGGAGCTCCAGAAGAGTGAGCAGGAGAGTAGGACCGCCGCCGAGAAGCTGAGGGCAAAGGTCGCTGAGCTGGAGGAGCAGGTCCAGGAGGGAAGGTCAAAGGTCTTCACCCTAGAGACGAGCAAGAAGGAGCTTAACGTGGAGCGTCAGGCCCTGAGACGGCGCGAGGGGCGGCTCCAAGAGGAAATCGAGAATCTCCGAGAGGAAGTGATGTCAAAGAGCTGCCTGGTGGAGGAGCTGAGCGACCAGCTGGAGGAGCGGGTCAGCCAGAACGAGGATAGCCAGAAAGAAGTGCTGGTGAGATGCCCCGTACGCACACATGAGCTCAGCAGGCAGCAGCACCCTTCAAGTCTGAGCTTTGAAATAACTTTGATACATTTTTTTTGTTATCAAGTGATTCAAAGTTAATTGAAACCCTTCCCTCAGCAATACCTTTTGAGATATATAAATCATTAATTTTTATTAGTCTTTAGTTTATTTAGTTATTCATTTGTTTATTTATGTGGACCAAGAAAGATGTTATAACTGCACTCTGGCTGCCTCCCCACTGTGGTCTGTGCTGAGCCATCTGCGGTCTAATTGCCTGCAGACGGCAGCACACGGCGTTTTCACCGACTAAACGCCCCACTGACAGAAGAGAAGAAAGAAAGAGCGAGTGAGGGAAGAGGGAGAGAGAGAGAGAGGGGCAGGAAAAAAGCAAACTGCTAGAGTAGAAGGCGTGGTCAGAGCAGACGCCCGTGAGCTGGCAGACTGCTCGAGTCTGACTCACACAGGAACCAAACTACTCCTCAAAGAGGAACAACTCAAGTTTGTACTTTGCAAAACTCTGCCACTCCTGACTTTCGGGTTTGTTTTGCTACAAATGTTCTTTGACTTTATGAAACTTTTCCTGTGCCTAGGAGTGACGATTGAAGGTGGTCTATTTTAGTCTTCCAACAGGGTTGTGCCATATGTGAATTGAAGGAATGAAAACGCTCAGAGCTGCTTTTAATTAGAGCTTTAGTGCAACATATCTGTCGAGGCTTTAAACCGATCTCAACTGCCTTTTTTTCTATGTGGAAAAGGCCCGACCTTAACTAAAAATAAACAGAGGAGCTTAGAGGCGACCCATTTCAGAATCTTCTGGACCAGGACTGTAGCCGAGGCTGCTATTATTACAAGCTTGATCAGAGGAGACTGCACAAAATAACTGGGAATAACGGTGTTAGCTGCTAGGAGTAGCAGGAGCCTTTCTTAACTTCTGATTCTGGATCAGTTCTCCGTGTGTGTGTGTGTGTGTGTGTGTGTGTGTGTGTGTGTGTTAAGAGACCGTAAAATAGGTGCCCTGATCCCTGAACTGTTTTCTCCTTGCAGACGTGCGCGGAGGAGACTCTGGCGAAGGCGGACGCAGCCCTGAGGGAACGAGAGCGTCAGCTCAACCAGTTGAGGGCTGAGCACGATGCCCTCAGGGCAGAGCTCGCAGCCGTAAAGGAGGGACTTAGCTCCAGCACCGAGCGCGCCGAGAAGCTACAGGAGGAAGGACAGGTGTGTGTGTGTGTTTGTTTACACATGTTAGTGAAGTGGGTGTGTCAAGGCAGTGTTAACTGAGTTTCAAGTACCTGCTCTGCTTAACGTCTAAAAGCGTTTTTACATCAGAATTCTTAATTAAAGGGGATTTCCAAAACGCATTCAGCATATTATGACAATACTGAATAATGGTTGGAATGGCTTGTGGAATTCCCCTTAGTTGGGTTTTGTATTAAGTTTAGCATTTAGACTTCCATTTTCTCTCTCCTCACTCTTTCTTTCTTTCTTTCTTTCCTGCTCTGCTCTGTTCTGCTCTCCTCTGCTCTCTGGGCTCTCAGACAAAGGACCGTGCATTAGCGGACCTCGAGGTGTACAACTCTCGGCTGAAGGCCGAGCTGCGGAGCTTGCAGGAGGACCTGGCCGTGCAGGAGGAGGAGCTGGCCTTCCAGCAGCGTGAGCTGGAGCAGCTCCGTCAGCGCTGCAGCCCCCCCGAGCGCCCTCGTCCACCCCCCCAGCTCGTCTCTTCAACCACCTCCCCCATCCGCCACCCCCACCACCACCACCAGCAGCAGCAGCAGCACCAACACCAGCGACTGAGCTTCGTCTCCTCCGTGGACGCCTCGTCCCTCTGCTCTCCAGAGCTGCTCCGCCGGCCGGACGCCAGCATGGACGAGCGTGGCGCCGTGCACCTGCACGCCATCTCCCACCTGTCGGAGCTTAGCGGCCTGCAGCCGGGTGCCTCGCGCCTCGACCTGCTGCACGGCGGAGGCCGTGGAGGAGGTGGTGGTGGTGGTGGCGGCGGAGGCTCCAGCTGCTCGTCGCCCTCACATTCCATCAGCATGCCTGCGGAGCCGGACGCTGAGGCTGAACGGCGGGTGGCCAGCAGCAGTAGTCTCCGCTCTCCCACCTCGCTCTGCGCCTCCGATAACCTCTCTATGCTCGACTCACTGGACGCAGACAAGGTGAGGGGGGGATTCATAGAGTGGACACTCAGGCCAGGGTCACCATCACCACATATGACAAGACTTGTACAGTTGTTATTACAAGGACACATTACACTATGTTTACTGTATATAGAGCTCAATCTAGATACCCCAAGGGCTTTACATTTCGATTCAAAAGCGAGAATGAAAGCTCCTGATGTTGACCTTTTGGATTGTCGTCCACTCATTTTGCCCTACCACTAGTTTCACTGCTGTGTCAGGTGTCTTGTAGATCATTGTTCTGCAATACATTACTATTTAACTGAAGGTCATTTCTGTGTTGCAGCTGGACCATCTGTCCCTGACCCCGTCCATGCACTCCACGTCCCCCGGCTCTGCTCCAGAGTGGGTCAGCGATGGCTATGGCAGCAGTGAGTGCGACTATTAATGGCTTTCACATTAGATCAGACACTGAGGTGTTGGTGCTGACTCTCACTAGGTTATTGTTAACCAAATGAACACTGGTATTCACTTGTACAACATTGTCACCTGTTGGATAATGGTATTGAGTTGGTGATTTGTGGCAGACTATCTAACTTTTTCTCTCGTGTGTGTGTGTGTGTAGATGTGAGTTCGGACCTGGGCGCTCGGCTCAAGTTGGAGCTGGAGAACACTGAACGTTTGGATGCCCAGTTTGTGGAGTACCTGCGTTACCGTGGCCTCACTCCTGCAGATAATGCTGACAGTGCAGCTGGAAGTATGAACCATAACGATGAGCTGCTGTCACCTGAACTACAGGTAACACACACACCGATACAAGAATATGGAACACTGTGACCATGTTTTTATTTGTAGTGTTGTGGATTGTTCTGGAAATAGACCAGAATTAGTCTTGGGCAGTTCCTTTCTCTCACCATTAACCGTGTGTGTCTGTCTGTCTGTGGTTGCAGACACTACTGAAGAGAGTGTATCAGGAGAGCTGCCGGGTACTCTCCCTCTCCCGACGCCCCGCCCCATCCGGCCAGACGGCTTCTGATTCGTCCCCACCACCGTCATGGCAGCAGGAGAGGCGGGCCTTGCAGGAGACTGTTCTGTCACTCAGAGAACTGCTTTGTAGGATGGCCGACAGGGAGCCAAAGGTGAGTGACCGCCCGAGGAACCATTCAACACTCTTCTAAACCACATTCCAGCCAAAATATGTAGTATTGTGTTGCATGACTGTACTCCTATACCTCATGAAGTCTTTTAGCCATTCCTCAATGAAGCACTTTCTCCTCATGAAGGCTAGCAAATCCTAGTGAAATTAGCAGGCTAACAGTTCTTCCTGTTTCCCTATTTGGTCATGTTGAGATACTACCATTGTACATTTGAATCTTTTACGGGTAGCACGTGTTTGCATACGCTTATTGTGTGTGTGTGTGTGTGTGTGTGTGTGTGTGTTGCAGTCGACGGGCAGCGATGCAGACTGGCGTCAGGAGCTGCTGCAGGCCGTGAGGAGTGTGTTTGACGGCGAGAGGGTGTGGCTGCACACGGAGCTGCAGGCACTGCTCTCCCACTCGCACACACCCCACGACCACACACCCCTCATCAGCCACATGGAGAAGCTGCTCAGCAAACAGGTGAGACACACAAACACGCGCGGGACACCAGCAAACGGCTTTTGAAGACCCTTTCTACAGAAAGACAGATGGATACTTATTGTCTTTTATTTTACCTACTTTCCACTTTCCTTCCGTTTTTTTTTTTTTACACTTGTGTTACTATTTTTTTTCTCTTTTCTCTTTTGGTGTATATTTTTCTGTACATGTATACACACCTGCCCTGGCCCCAGTATAAAAATAAAGTGAGTGGAATTTATCAATTTATAAGTGACTGGGCGACCATTTTTGTTTTTTGTCATTTGTGTTTTATGCAAGTTAAAAAAACGAAACCATATTAATACCATATCAACTGCCCTCGTGTATTAACTTTATGGCTGAAGAAATTTTGCAAAATCAAATGTATAAACCTCGGCTAATAGTTGGGAAATGACGGTAATACCTAATTCTCTCACTGCCCCCTCCCCCTGTCCTGTGCCGTGCCCACTCTCTCAGGAGGAGCAGCAGAAGCGTTCTCTGGAGCAGTTGCTGGGTGCTGACCGGCGCAGCCTGCAGTCGGAGGTGCAGAGGCTGCAGGCGCAGTTGCAGACCTGCAGCCGCCAGAGCCAGGAGCAGCTGCAGCAGCTGCAGGCCACGCTCACAACCACACAGGAGGAGGGAATGCAGAGACTGCAACACCTGCGCAAACAAGGTGAGAGGCACACACACGTTCACTGACAGCTTTCAGCACCAGTAATACCTGCACAAACAATGTGAGGGACACACACACACACACACACACACACACACGGACACACACGCGCGCACATAGACATGCACATACAGACGCACACAGACACATACATGCACATACAGACACACACATACACACCGACTGTCGTGCTGGAGAAGGGCACACTGCAAACAGCTAATGAATTCATTATGCAAATCATAAGCATGCATTAAATGACTGTGTTTGTTTGTGTGTGTGCAGTGGAACAGCTTGAGGTGCAGCTGCAGCAAGCGCAGGCACTGTGTGAAGACCTGCGCAGGCAACTGCAGCGCGAACAGGAAGTGACCTCACAGCTGCGGGCCGACCTGGAGGAAACCAGCCTGCAGCTCCACAGTGCCACCAAGAGCCAGGAGGAGCTCCAGACAGAGCTCGGAGTGCTCAGGTACACACCACACACACACACACACACACACACACACACACACACACACACTTCATATATACACAACACCCTGCCATGGCCATACTGATAGAATTATCAGACGCTCCAGACACACTGACTGACTATTTAATAAGTATATAATATTGAGGAAAAAAGAGAATCCAGGGCACTATTCTGTAGAAAATTGTATTCATATTTAATATGAAATGTTCATATGACACGTTGCCTGTGTGTGTGTTTCAGGCTGCGGTTGGTGGCTGAGGAGGAGGAGCATAAATCCTGTAAGGAGGCTGTGGAGCGTGAGCAGGCTAGAGTCCAGGAGTTCCAGGAACAGCTACAGCAAGAGGTACACCACACACACACACATGCGCACACACACACGCACGCACACACACACACACACACACACACACACACACATGCGCGCGCACACACACACACACACACATGCGCGCACACACACACAAATATACACACACCGCGCACTTACACACCTTTACACACACAGCACACACACCTATACACAGCTATACATATACATACAGATGGCATACACACACAGCACACACTCCTTTATACACACAGAGATATACACAAACACATTCCTACACGCAGGCTAAAGACCAAGTGATGGTGGGTGCATGGTGACCTGCATATTTGTAACTCCTGCTCTCTCTCCCTCTCAGTCACTGTCCCAGTCTCTGCGCTCCACGGTAGAGGAGCAGTCCTCCCGCCTCACCCAGCTGAGTGCCAGTCTGGAGCAGGAGCGCGCCACCGCCTCCAACCTGCGGGGGGAGCTGCGCATCGAGCGCTCCCGCTGCGAGGCCCTGCTGGCCCAGGAGTGCCAGCGGACGCAGCAGGCGACGTGCCGGGCCGACGAGGAGCGCGCACGGGCCACCGGTCTGGCCGAGGCTCTGTCCCGGCAGGGTCAGGAGCACGCACGGCGCCTGGAGGAGGAGGCGCGCAGGCAGGAGGCGGCGTCGGCGCACGACCGGGCGTTCATCGCCGAGCTGCGCGTCCAGCTGCAGCAGGAGCGGAGCCGCCAACAGCAGATGGAGGAGGAGGTGGCGGCAGCGACTGTGGCGGCACACAGGAGGGTGGAGGAGGAGCACACACACACGCTGGAGAAGCAACAACAGGTGTGTGTGTGTGTGTGTTTAGAAAGTGAGGAGGGGCAGGTTCAGGCATGTGGATATGGAGAATGAATGGATTGGAGTTGATTAAAGTCCTGACGTGAATTTAATTACAGCTCTAGAGTCGTATGGGGTATGTGGTAGAAAGGTAGCCTGGTAAACCTAACTCATTCACTAAGTGAATAGTCTGGTCACCTCACAATTAGGATTCCTTTCCAACACTCGCACTGCGACAGGCTTTGAAATCATTGGTCCAGCCTAATCAATCACATTGATCAGGGATTCATAACGTTACTTAAGCCTATTTTATGCTTCTGCGTCGAATCGACGACGTACCCCCGCAGACCCCTCTGCGTCGTCGCGAACCCCTCTCCGACCCCTCCGCTGTAGCTTGACGTGCACCTCCAAAAAATATTAATTTCGCGTCGAGGCGACGCAGACCGCTAGGACTGTGATTGGTCAACTCATCCTGTGTGTTGATAGTCGGTGTTTCAAGCTATGGTTTCAAGCAGCCTACTGTGGGGATTAGCAACATGCTAGTTCACTAACATAAGCTTTGCAAATAAACTCAGACATATTTTGGTTACAATGACGGGGTTATCCATTTTTAGAGTGTTTATGTCCGTAACGTTTTGAAATTAGCACTTCGCCAGCAAGCAGTACTTTGTGGGCAGTTGTGCTAAAGTTTGCCTGCTAACATAACTTAAACTGGCTGGTAGACACCTCGCAAATAACCTCAGACTTATTTGCTGGTTTACTGTGTTTATTTCTTGATATTTTGTACAAAATCTAAGCAAGAAAAGGCCAAACAAATAAGATTAATATTTTGGCACGACAGTCTATAGGGTTTGCCATTCTGAGTAGCACAGTCCGTTTACATTCTGTGTGAGTAGGCTACAGTCTTGGTCATAGGCTACAGTCTTGTTTCGGTGGTGGGCGATGCAAATACAGGCGACACCGAGCGTTATGACGGTGAAATGCCCCGCAATGCAAAGCAACCCGACGCAGAACCATAAAATGGTCACGACGCCGTAGGAGTGCCGGCGTAGCTACGTCGTGGAGTTGACGCAGAAGCATGTTGAGCCCTTTGGCTCTCCTCCCTAATGAAAACCACTGAATTTTTTTGATCCAAAACTTGTCGGTGCTGCTCAGTAAATGTGTGTGTGTGTTCTGCAGCGTAACAGCGAGGAGTGTGTGCGTCTGCGTGGGGAGCTGCATCAGCTGCAGGCCCAGCGGGAGGAGGTGAGCGCGCTCCTCCAGGAGGAACGTGGCCGGGCGCGGACGATGCAGCAGGAGCTGGAGGCGCTAAGGGCTCAGGTGAGCGCCCTGAAGGAGAGGGAGGTGCAGCGGGAGGAGCAGTGGGAGCGCCAGAGGAGCAGGGATCGCCAGGAGCAGGCCGACCAGGAGCGCCGCCACGAGAGGAACAGCCAGAAACTGGTCAGCACTGTGTGTGTGTGTGTGCTGTTTTTTTTGTTTGTTTGTGTATCTGTATGTGCGTGCGTGTGTGGCTGTCTGTTTCTGGTTGTGTGTGTGTAAATGTGTGATATGTAATTTTTATATCAGATCTGTTTTTATTAACAGTATTGTACAACAGTATTGTTTTTATCCCTTTATTATTTACCCTTTCAGTGAGAAAGTTTCAGCCTTAATGATGGTGATCACGAGGGTGTGCTTTAGCTAGGAAGAGAAGATAGATAATGTCCATAGAATCTTATGAGTGTGTGTGTGTGTTAGTTGGAGCTGGAGCTGCTGAGGCAGCGGGACCAGCAGCGCTTGCAGGAGCTGCAGCACACCCTGGCCGACCTGGAGGAACAGGAGAAGCAGCTGACGGCCGAACACCTTCAGAGGAGCTCCGAGCTGGGCACACACGCCTCCTCATCGCAGGCCAACGCACACGCCGCCGCCACCTCTTCATCGCAGGCCAACACACACGCCGCCGCCGCCACCACCTCCTCTTCATTGCAGGCCAACACACACGCCTCCCATACCACCACATTCAGCTCCCACACAAACACACACACCACACACACAAACACGCACAGCCTGCACGCCAGCAGACGCGCCACAGAGCAGCCCAGCCAGTCTGCTAACCACAGCCAGGTGAGTGGGACCACACACACACACACACGCCAGCCTTGTGGCCCAGGCAGTCTGAGTAGCTGAGTTTCCATCCCACTTTTAATGCACACTAGTGCAGTGCCCGTTCAGACATGCTATTCCTGTAGAAACCCGTAGCCCAATTACATGCCCGTATCCGTAGAATAAAGCATCATATGAATATCATATGTTCATCATATGAAAATCATATGTGTTTGTTGGCGTGTTTTTGCAAAATCCGCGGAATCATTTCATGCAATCGGACCATCGGTTCGAGAGATATGCGAATAACATGCACACACGCACGGACGTCCGTTTGATTTGAAACTTACCAGGTATCTTGCTATGGGCACGAGTAAGTGCACTGCCAAGTTTGACGTACATACGTTCCTGCAATTTATAGATAGATTTCAACTAATCTAATTAACTGAAGAAATTCTAACCGGAAACACTTGAAATGTGGATCCATATTTGTTGTGTGTACTACTGTCTGATGCATTTTAAATGTGTGTCATGAGGAAGTACTCACTAAGTGTGTGTGTGTCTCTTGTCTCAGAACACGTCGTCTTCGTCGTCCTCCTCCTCGGGCATGCTGGAGCGTCTCCTGAGGGAGAACTCTGAGCTGTCGGAGCGCCTCACCCAGTTGAGCGAGGAGCGCGTCTCCCTCAAACACACTCTCAGCTGTCTGGAGCGGGAGCTGCACACGCACAAACGCAACGAGCAGGTACAGTAGACGCCAGCCTGCGCATGAATGAAGTGCAAGAGTTAAGAGATGCATACTATTGTAGTAATGGAATGGCTTACATGACTCTGTGTGAGGTCTGTTTACAACCTGATTGTAAATTATTTATTTTCCATTCACTGTGAATTGTCATAGCCTGAGAAACATTTACTGCGGCGTGTATGTCATGCAATATACCGTATATAGAGGTGTGTGTGTGTGTGTGTGTGTGGGTGTTATACAGTTAACAGTGTTAACGGTGCTGTGTTTGATGTGCAGGTGAGGTCATCAAGCGAGGTCGCATGGCAAAAGGAACGCGCCGGTTTGCAGATGGCCGTCCGCTCTGCTCAGAGCCAACTGGCCAAACTCACCGCAGAGATCGAGAACAGACCGCTACCTGAGCCCTCACACAGCAAGGTCAGACACACACACACGCTCTCACACTCTGTACTCACGTGTAAGTGGCCACTCTTGTGGATCCTGTAGGAAATTAATGATATAAGATTATACTAATTATTATAATGAATGGAGGGTGGGGTACATTGTACAATAATGATGTGACCAAAAAAAATCAGTTACTTTGAACAAACCTTACACGGTTGGTTTCCTTTGTACAACAACCTTTAACAGTTTAGCCAGACTAATTAGTCAATCTAACATGCTCTTCTTTTCACCTGGTCTTTCACCCCTCAGCTGCAGCGCCTGTACGAGAAGTACCTGCGTGCAGAGAGCTTCCGGAAGTCTCTGGCCTACCAGAAGCGCTACCTGCTGCTGGTGCTGGGTGGATTCCAGGAGTGCGAGCAGGTGACCCTGGCACTCATTGCCCGCATGGGAGCTTACCCGTCCCGAAGCGACCTGCAGACCGCCGCCCAGCTCCGCTCCCGGCCAATCAACCGCTTCCGCACTGCTGTGCGCGTCGTCATCGCCATCGCCAGGTCAGAGATGGGAGGGGTCACATGGAACACTTGCTGGCTGTGGGATGGCGTTGTTCTTGTCAGGTTGAATCTTAAAATACCTTAGAGATTGAGGGCTTAATCATACTGCTTTTTCACCACCAGGCTCAAGTTCCTAACCAGGAAGTGGCAGAGAGCCATCAAAAGGACTGGAACGAGCTCTACGCAGATCAACGGATATCGATCCACAGGGACCAGTGCCGGTAGGTGTCCTCGTTTTAGTAGATGTGAGACAGCGATGTGAGTGTGTTTGTTTGTGTGTAGCCATGTGTGTGTGTGTGAGTGATCGATAAATCCTGTAGTGTGTACAGCATGTGTGTGTGTTTTAAGACTCCGTTCTGCCACCCCCAGTGTCCATTTTGAGGTCTGACGTCCTGAGGCCACAGCATCCGAGCTCAGCCTTCAACTCTCCTCCCACCAAGGAACCGCCTACACAAAAGGGTGTGGCCACTCCTCTGGTGCCGCCAATCAAATCTCAGCTAATAACGCAGAACAGGTGAAGATACTTACCAGCTCATTTATAGCAACATCGTGAATGAGCCTGTTTTAAGAACCTCCAGATGGCCTCTCTCTCTTATGGAATTATGAAGTTGTTCTTTATTTATACACTACCAATGATCATGCTTTATTAATGCACTTCCAGTTTGCTTTAGTTTATCTTAATGTGTGGTATGGATAAAAATGGTTTCACTGGTAACTGATTATAAAAAAAAAAAGTGATTTTATTTTGTGTTTGTGTGTTTGTCTCTGTCCCCAGGATGCATGCGAGCCCGGTGTTGTTGCAGACAGAGCGCTCCCTCTCTGCATCCCAGGATGCCGAGCGCTCACTCACGGAGTACATTCAGCACCTGGAGACCATCCAGCAGCGGCTCGGAGCCGTCCGTCCGGGTGAGACAGAAAAGGGGGGTGCTCTGGTGTGGGGGGGGGGTCAAGTATGGGGCAGTCCCTCCAGGAGCGTGCAGGGCTCTGTTGTGGTTGTTGTTACGGCCAAAAGTAACTGAATTTGCAAGGGGAAATTCTCAAAAATGGTAGCGATCGATCAATCAATCACAAATTCTGTGACTTCTTCAATGAATTATTGAATTAGTGTTTATTTGTAAAAAAAAATCATGATTGCAAAATCCTGGAGGGATTGTTTGGGAATGGGGTGCGTGCGTGCGGTTGGTTTTGGTGCTTTGAAAGTGTGTACTGATGGATCATAGCAGCATACCACACTGTTGAGGAAACCTCACAGAAGTCACCCCATAACATCACTACACAGGTGTGAATCAGTTTTGGTGGCACACTACATGCACCATATTACCCACAACCCCCTTCTTCTTTGCACATTTTTGGGAAGCCTGTCTGTGTAATCAGGCACTGTTTCTCCTGTAAAAACACCCACTCAGAAACACTACGCAGACTAATTTCATGTTCCGCAAACAGCATAAGTAATACCAAACAAGTGTCTGGTTAACATGATACAATGGTGACTGATTACACAAGATGGCGCGAACCCAACAATCCCCATCTCATATCGGCCCTCTTAACACTTTTGGGGATACCCAGTCATTAGATACCCCCCCTCCCCTCCTTGGTTGCTGATTGGTTGATTGCCTGTGACTGGCGTTGCAGTCAGCCCGTTAGGCGCGGGCGAGAGCGGGAGACATGGCCACGGCAGCCTTGCCCACATGATGGGCCAGAGGCAGAAGTGGCTGAGTGAGAACAGGAGCTGGCACTATCTCAGCTGCCTGACACCCGCTTACATGCTGCCACCCGGTGAGTCCCCCTCGGCCACGCAGACCAACTTCAGACATCCGGTTAACTCAGTCATTCGCTCGCTCGCTCTCGCCACTCGGACTGTTACTCCAGACATCCAGCTATTCACTGACTCGATCTCGGACACTTAGACTGACATTTATTCATTAATTTCCGCCACTCAGAGTGACTCCAGGCAGACAGCCATGTATTCATGATTTTTTTTCATGGAATCATTCATTCATTCATTCATTCATTCATTTGACCTCTCTGTTCAGCCACTCGTTGACTCACTCAGTTCAATTGTGTTCTTCTGTCACCTAAAGACGACTGAATAGAACTTGAGCATGGAACAGAATGTTGAGCTCTTTCTGCGAGAGTCTTTGTAGCATTCAGTTGGCAATGTTCAGTGTCTTGTGTAATCAGTCACCCCAAGTTCACTTTGCCGGTCTTTTTGCTCTGTCAGTTACATGTTTGTGTTGAAAGTAATTCATTGGTTGTGGTCACAATTTAAACTAATTTACTATGACTAGTAGGCTAACTTGCATTCCAGGGTAATGTCTTGTGGTGGATAATGTCTGCTTGTTTTGAATTGAATAGAATTTCTCTCACAATTGACTTCCGATGATTATGAAAACGGAATCGAAATACAAATATTTTGATGTATTCTATTTTTCGAATAATTATCTCTTTACTCTCGAGTTTACAACCCTTTGCTTTTATAGTGGTAACTGTTGCATGATTTTTTTTTAATTCCTTAAATTTTTTGTAAGTGGATGGTTTTCTCAATATTAACCATCATGATTATGATTTTTGCCATAATCAAGCAGCCGTAAATCACTGTCCTAATGTGATATTTGTCTTCGGTCACTGACTTTCCTGCTCTTTCATTTCTTTTAGGGTCCCCCTCGCTGCTTTCATATCCGAGGAAATCCGACCGCTGAAGGAATGTTAAAACCGCACTTGTGCCAGTGTGTTTTGTCATGTTCCGTTTTTTTGTACTGGAATCGCCACCATTTCCATATTTTAATAAGAACTTTTAGGACTCATTTTTTAATTGCCTAAATTATTTTTGTAATCATTGCAGTTGTGTGCTTTTTGTTTTTTGTACAGTCATCACAAAATCAATTAATACACTGGTGTCTTGAATGTGCTTCAAATAGTGGTCACTATTTTTTTTAAATAAAGTTTTTATATACGTTTCTATCTTGTTCTGTACAAATGTTGCATATTGCTATTCCTTATATTTGTAATGCTATGTACATTTAAGAAAGTTGCACTGAAATCGTACACAAAAAGGGTGAAGTTCTGATTTAACTTTTTGTAAAAATGTTTTTTTTATTTACCAACATTTCTACAAAAACAAACATCAATAAATATTTTATTCCAAATGCGTACCACAAATATTTTCTGTTTTTTTTTTTTTTTTTTTTTTTTTTTTTTTTTTTTTTTTTTTACGCACAAAAATCACCTTACAAATGATAACAAACAGGGGTATAAAAATATTTTATATATATTATACATAATATCAGAACATATACATAGTTCTGTCAGCTTTTCAGCTGTTGAGTCCAATAATAGTGTCCATGTAGAATTTGACTTCATTTTTGAAGGCTGCGAAACATTTACGTTTATGAATATGAAATGTTCCCAATAACAAGAGCAAATGTATCGTAAAGACACTATTTCTATTTATGTCTGCATTTTCATAAAAAAAATATAACATTCTTTTTTTGAAAAGTAACATTGCACAACCACACAGCACTACACATTTTCTAATTCTATCCACAAAAAAAAACCTTGTAGATACATTCGTAGAATAAATGACAGTTTCAAGCGATATTTTCTGTTATTGTCATGTGTCCGCTTAGCCCTAATGAATCACTATATAGGCTACACAAGTATTTCATGACTAACATTTTGTTGAATTAAGAAACTACTATGAAACAGTAGCCTACCCCGGTGCATTATAATGCAAGTCGCTTTGCATATAAGGTCTAAGTAGGCTACCAATCAAAAGAATCATAGGCGACTGACTTCCTTGATAGCAGGGACATTTTTTTAACACGAGGGATTGCCGTCGGTATGTTGACTCGCCAACGATTAGACCTTTCATTTTGTAGGCTAGGCCTATTCTACCACCTTTGCGTCCACTCCTCTTTCACGAAAGAAAACGAATGCTGTAGTTCAGATAACAAAACTGAAAGGTGAAAAGTTCATTTTAAAAGCGTCTTGGTGACATGACACCAATTAAGAAATCGCGCTCTTTGGAACAAAGCTCAGGCTACTAAAACCGACTTGATAACTGATAATTTACAGAACCACCGTTTCCCAAATAACGTTTGTTACATTACGATTCGTAGTAGGCCTAAACTAGTTCGTTTAATTCCACCTAAGCCTATACAGATCTGTCTTCTGAACACCTGGCCCTAATTGAGTTATCAGGCCTTAGCACCACTAGCCTACCAAATTTCCAGTCAGTGCTGGTCCTCAGTTATTAGCCTAGGCCTACTTTAAAAATAAAAGACTAAATAACATTTGTATTGATATATTTCTAATTGCGGGGTTGGGTGGCCTAGGGGCTGATTTGGATGCCGAAATTATTAATTTAATTTGATAACATGCTTTCTAGCGTGGCCACATTTTGTGAGATGCTTTAGGCAACTACTCCGTGTGCTGTCCGAAACTTTATAAATAGCACAAATAAGCCATAAGTGTTAGCTGAATAAAGAGTTCATCCAGCTGAACAAGAACGACTATCACATTCTGCAAACATTCTATTTGATCAACAGTTGGTTGTTTTGCCATGCATTGTGACGTTGCATTACACATAGGCTACGTCATAATGCCTCCAGGGTATATAAACCAGGATCCATATAAAAGTTTTAATTTGGGAATGTATTGATAAAGAGAGTGCCACGTTTCTTTATTGATCAGGAAATTAACTCATAGCCTATCAGAACACTGTTGGTGGGGAGTAGCAGGATGCACCGCATCGATTCTTTGGATCTGGCGGGATGCCACAAACGTCATCTTAAGCCTTCAAAACTGTTCAAAGCCATAAGAAAACAAGGACTTCTGCCCAAGCAGGTACAGAATTTAAGGACTTGCGATTATGTGGATCCTCCCCGTGACCAGGGGCTTGGAGATGCCCCTAGCCGTGTCTTCAAGACTCCACCTGAGACGCTGCAGAGATCTGTGAAGCAAGACCAGGTAAATTAGTAATTCAACTGATGATAAGAAAATATATAAGCCAGTAAGTAAATAATAAATAGACACAATATAATGACAATTATCACATATGATATTGCACTGACCTACTAAATCCATCTGTATGTCTGTCTAACTACTATCTATCTATCTATCTATCTATCTATCTATCTATTCTCTGCCACATTGGGCCTAGGGCATCATTATTTGTCTATGCATTTGTGCTTGTGCCAATCTTCACTAAAATAAGAACTTACATGATGGACCCTTCTTAGGTTCTGCCTATTCAGCATTTCGCTTACAAGACTGACTGGAAGGATTACCTTGGGCCTTTTGACATGTAAGTTCTGTACACAACAGAGCACAATCAGATTCAATGCATACTTAATTATAGCGCAGCTTCAATTTTGAAGGAATTATGTGAGGATGCTATTCATTGACTTTAGTTCAGCATTCAACACGATAGTACCTCTCACCTTGGTCACAAAGATGAAGGCCTTAGGACTGAACACCACCCTGTGTCACTGGATATTTGACTTCCTCACCAACCGTTCACAAGTGGTTTGAGTGGGGGGTCTGACATCTGACTCATTAACCATCAGCACTGGTGCTCCCCAAGGCTGTGTTTTGAGTCCACTGCTGTACAACATATACACACATGACTGCAAAGCCAACAGTAGTCATACCTCCATCATCAAGTTTGCAGATGACACAGTGATCTTGGGCCTGATTAGTAACAACAATGAACAGCTGTACTTGGATCAGGTTGATGAGGTGGCACAGTGGTGTCAATCTAACAGCTTGACACTGAATATCAATAAAACCAAGGAAATGGTAGTGGATTACAGAAGGCTGCAGCAGAACCACAGTTACACCCCACTAATGATCAGCGGGCAACCTGTAGAGAGAGTCACAAGTTTTAAATACCTTGGTGTCCACATTACTGAAGTCTTAACATGGACTGTTAACACTCAATATGTTCTGAAAAAGTCCAGACAACGACTCTACTTCCTTCGTCAGCTAAGGAAATTCAAAGTTTCTACATCCATCATGAAGGCCTTCTACACTTCAGCGGTTGAGAGTGTTCTAACTGGTAGCATCATCACCTGGTATGGGAACTCCACAGTTAGAGATTGTAGTACTCTGCAGAGAGTTGTGCGCTCGGCTGAACGTACTATAAGAACTCAACTCCCTGCTCTACAAGATATCTATTCCAGAAGAGTACTCCTAAGAGCCCAAAAGATTCTGAAGGACTCTTCTCATCCTAACAATGGATTATTCCTACCGCTGAAATCAAGAAGACGTCTATGTAGTCACAAAGCCAGAACTGAGAGACTCAGGAGAAGTTTTTATCCCCAGGCCATCCGAACTCTGAACTCACACCATACTGACTTTGCACACATTCACTCCTCAGCACTCTCAAACATTTCCCAACTCTGAACTCACACTATACTGACTGCACTCATTCACTCCTCAGCACTCATGACCCCCCCCCCCCCCCCCCCACACACACACACACACACACACACACACACACACACACACCTACAAGACTTTTAGCACTTTTACATCCCTCTCCCTATGCTACAGACCTTTTATTTATTTTCTTATTTCATCACACGTCAAAACACACACACACACACACACACACACACATACACATATCTGACTTTCTCCAACTTTTGCACATCTCCATAGAACTTTTTATTTATTATTTTTGATTTCTCCTCCATCTACCCATGTCCTTGATTGCCTAGCCTTTCTGCAGTTGGGTTAGCCCCTTGAGCCGTGGATCTGCCCAAGGTTTCTTCCTTGGTAAGGGAGTTTTTCCTTGCCCCTGTTGCTTTTGGGTGCTCCTTGTTGGTGCCCCCCACCCAATCCCAATCCTCCCCCACCTTTTTTATGCAGCCCTTGCCACTTAATCTACTAAACCCCTCTTCTACTGCACTCTTTACCCCCCCCCCCCCCCCCCCCCCCCCCCCCCCATTAATGCACAAATAGGCTGACACCAGACATAATTTCACTGCATTTCTTACTTCCAGTAACTATATGCATGTGACAATAAACTTCATTGTATCCTTGTATCCTTGTATTTGTTTCCTGTTCTAGGGGGGTGACTTATACTGTTAGCATTTATAAATTTGCCATGAAAAAATGGCAGAGATGCCTGAGAACCACGTGGTTGATGGACAAGGAGGCGGCTGGCCTTGTCTGGGGACTCCTGGCACTTGTGTGCCGAGAGACCAGAGTAAGTCTTGCTCTCCACCAGAAATGGCTGGAATCGAGTGAGTATGTGTGTGTCTGTGTCTTATAATATCTATGAAGGTAAGACGTTGCAAATTCCAGTTTTATCTGAAAAACAAAGCTTAAGGCAAAGTGTGTGTGTGTGAGTGAGAGAGAGAGAGAACATTGCATTGCACATTACAGTCTCTTTTAGAAATGTGTTAAAGATTGTGCATTAACCTCTTCCTCAAAATATGTTCTCAGAGAGTGACGGGTCAGCATATTGCCAAATTGCTCATATCAAACCCACTGGCCTTTGAGAAGGATGAGAATCTTCTGTCCTCTGGCGAAGGACACCAGGCCCTTGTCAACCTCATTATCTTTGGCAAAAAAGAAGTAAGACTTGCTGTGAGACCCACAGCTGTGATTGATGGTAGTACAGACGTGAATTAGATCTGGGTTTGCTATTTCAGTATGAACAAACAAACAAACAAAAACAGTTCCATGGATTGTGTATATTGATGAATGAATGAAACCTTTATTGCCCCAAGGGGAATTTGTCTTGCACTTATGAGCCATACATTACAAAGAGCAAAACAACACTTACATGCAGACTCGCACATTGATGCAAAGAATGACAAACTAATAAAAAAATACTATATAGTATGTGCATATATATAAAGCATATGCTATATATAAAGCATATGCATACTTTAGGATGGTGCACTTTTAATGCACCAATTCAATTCAGGCATATGCAACCTGTCTGAATTCAACTTGTTTAGCAACTGAATGCTCCTTGGCACAAAAGATGTAATGGCTATTGGATTGGGTGTAATTGCATGTGTAATGTTTTTGAAAGTGCATGTCAAGATGTGGAAAACTATCTGCCCTCTGATATAGGAAGCTGAGCAATTAGCCAAGAGGGATGCTCTGTGGGACCATTGGGTCATCCTGAAGGGCTTTGCTAAAGGCTCATGTGATGCAATTGTTCTGAGGTAAGAATGCTGATGCTTTTAAGAGAGCTCCGACCATGAATAATAGAAATTAAGCAAAAAGCCTGTTGCCAGTTATACAAACCTGCCTTAACATGGTGTCTTTGTTACATCCATTCATTCCATTAGGCTTATTGAACACCTAAAAGCAAATGACCCCATGAAGACCTATTTTCAAATCTTGATGGGAAAAGTTCCAGCAGCAGCTTGTGTAAGTGTTGCTCGTGTGTTTGTGTGTGTGTGTGTGTGAGTTGCGGGCAAATATTGTGAATAGATAATCTCCACCTGACAATCGGTTGACCTAGGTTTGATTTGTTAAGCCACAGCTTCAAGTCATCGAAGTGTCTGCTGAAGTTCGCTCAACTTAAACTTTACTAGGACCAGACAACTGGCAAAATTGTGCTGTATCTGGCTGCCTTGCTATGTGGTTTAGACAGTATTCTCTGTACCCACACATTTGTGAATTTATCATTTTGACATGAGAGATGATGATACAATCAGAATTGGAAATTTAAATACCCCTTATTACAGGAGTGGGGCAAGAACAGCTGGGGTGATTGGCGCCCCCATCTGGCCATGGTTCTTTGTTATATGAACCAAAATATCCTGAAGAAGGATATCATGGAAACAATGGCAGAGACCTTGGGTAATATGACACAAATCAAAGATAATTATATCATGACCACTGTCAGAACCCTTAAAACCTTATTCCAAAACAGGTTAAATTCATATTGTTTACCTTTTCCATGCCAACTACAGCATCACATGGAAAGCCCAACTCCGCATATCTCTGTGATATAATAATGCATTTGCATTGTGGCATATTTCTGGAATGGTCTAAATTGCGCATTAGGGGAATCAGGAGGTAAGACAAATGCAAGAAACAAACAACAATCAAATGGTGAAACAAATATACGTATGTGATACACAGCCATAACCAAACGCTTTGAATTGAGAATCAAGAGTTAAGACATTATCCATGAAACGTGCACGCACACACACACACACACACACACACACACACACACACACACACACACACACTCTTTCTTACTTTACCCAAAGTAACTAAACAAAATAGCATAGTATCTCAAAAATCAAGAGGTAAGACAAACCTAAATCCACTTTATCCGAAATAACTATAATAAAACTATGTAGATATAAATATTTCTTGTATGGCCATGTAATCACCATAGCAGACCATTCCTGAGATCGACCAGGGCAGCAGTCGAGAGGATGGAGGTCTATGATTATGTGCTGGGCCTAAGAACAGACCAGCCGTTCATCTCAGAGTATCAGGTTTGTTTTTCTTTCTCATGAAATAAATGTCTCTTTTGCAATCATATCATGCTTACATCCTGAAGTTGTCTTTGGCAATTTACCAGGCAAAATGACAAACTTAATGCTCAATTAGGGACAATTCTTTCATGTGTTGGAAAATGTCCTAAACAATAATACAGATGAAGGAAGTGGCCCAGGTTCACCTTCTCTCACTGTTCTCCAGCATTATAGAACACTGTACTCCAGGATGCTGTTGCGAGCTGGCTACATCCAGCAAGCGCTGCATTTCTGTGAGTCAGTGGGAACAACGCTGATATACTCAGCAGATGTCAACCGTCGATTTCTGGCGGACTTTGTGAAGGTAAGGGTGTGCTGTCTTTTCTAATCATTGCGCTTTTATGAGCAGGCCATCTGTGTACAGAGGCCTGCACTTCTTCTGTTTGTGGTGTTTTAATATTGTCACTGGAGTTGTCATGGGTTTGTGTGTGAATGTGTTGCAGCTCTGTTCAGAATTCCATGTCAGCCAGCGGGACTTCATTGCGCCGAGGTGGATGTACATCCTCAGGGACATGGCAGAGAGGATTCTTTTGAACAAAGAACACAGGAGTGCTGCCATCAAGGCACCTGAGGACGTCAAGGTTGTAGAGGCTGAAGTGGCCCCAGAGAAGCCTGGCACTGCCAGCACCTCTCCTGATCATCAGCCTGACACTGCCACCACCTCTCCTGATCATCAGTCTGGCCCTGGCACTGCCACCACCTCTCCTGATCATCAGCCTGGCACTGCCACCACCTCTCCTGATCATCAGCCTGACACTGCCACCACCTCTCCTGATCATCAGTCTGGCCCTGGCACTGCCACCACCTCTCCTGATCATCAGCCTGACACTGCCACCACCTCTCCTGGCCATCAGTCTGGCCCTGGCACCATCACTCCGGACCACCAGTTTAACCCTGGCACTTCCACTTCGGCCCATCAGTCTGGCTCTGGCTCTGCCACCACCTCTCATGCCCATCAGTCTGGCTCTGGCTCTGCCACCACCTCTTCTGGCTCTGCCACCACCTATCATGCCCATCAGTCTGGCCCTGGCACTGCCACTCCGGACCACCAGTCTGGCACTGCCACCACTTCTCCTGGTCACCAGCCTGGCACTGCCACCACTTCTCCTGGTCACCAGTCTAGCACTGCCACCACTTCTCCTGGTCACCAGTCTGGCCCTGCCATTTCCTCTCCTGACCAACAGTCTGGCCCTGCCATTTCCTCTCCTGACCAGCAGTCTTGCTCAACCACCACAGAAAAAACAAAAAAAAAGAAGAACAAGGTATGCATTTCTCACAGAAACACTGACTGTGGACATGTTTGAAATTGTCTGGCGTCTTGTCTGACTATATTAATCTTGGACATTTGTTTGACCTCAGGGATGCTTCGGATGGCTCAGCTGCATTAGATGCTTCTGCTTCCGCAGAAAAAAGATGCATTAGCACCCATATGATGAAACAAACACAGGTAAGAATCTTTTGAATAATTTTACATCAACACAAATACATAATATAGTGAGCTGTATTACAGAATTAATGTTCTGCCATTACTCATTCACACAGGCTGAGAGAGAGCAGGGACAAAGAAAGGCTAGAGATCATCTTCTACCAGCAGCTGAGATACTCATATCAGACACATCATTAAATCAGAAAAAGATCAGAGTGTGGTGTTTTATGTCCTGATGCTAATAAGGATTCATTCAGAATTGGTTGTACCCTTCTAAAATACTTTGTTAACATTATATGAGGCATAAACTGTTTGTTCAATCTCCAATACACTCTTATGTGTTTTTAAGTATATTCTTTCAGTCACTTGCCTTCATTTTGATAGGACAGTGAGAAGTGACAGGAAGTAAGTGGAAAAGAGATGGGGTGGGATCGGGAAATGACTGTGGGTTGAATTTGAACCCGGTCCCTCTAGGCCCTGGGACAAGAATGTGGTACGAATGCTGTACAGTTGCACGACAGCCCCTCAGTCGTGTGTTAACAACTTCATCACATCAGTGTGTTAACACAAAGGAGTTAAGATAACGTTTTCTGTATCTCTGATATGATTAATCCATCATATGAATCATGCTCATGATTATCTTGTGATCCCATCAGAAAAAAACGTCTGGTAGCCCTAACAAAAATAATTAAAATACTTAAATTGTTAAAACTGCATTTTTCTGCAACCTTTTGGCTTCTGTATTCATATTTATCTGGCCATAGACTCTCTACATATGATGATTTTGACTCGGGTGATGGCCTGATGTTCTTGTCATTAGTTAGGCTTTCTCTGCTTTATTGCCACCTGCTGGTAAATACTGCTCACTCCACAAGCAGGGACAGCAGCGGTGAATTCGCCTTATTCATGCGACGGACATTTTAGACCAACACGAGGCTACAGGGTACACAAACCTTGGGATTGTTGTGTTCTATTCATTCGCCAGTGAAACGCATTAATGATATAGTCAGTGTACTGTACACCCACCCTCCTTTTGGTTTACACAATGGCCGTCGCGTGAATAAAGTCACAGCCTTCAGGAAGCACACATGTCAGATTTCTCCAAATGTCCAAATGCACTAACAGGAAAATAAATAAAATCAGACAGATAAGTAATGGTTGACAACATATCGAATATCAAATCTAACCAACAACCAATATCAACCAACATCTATGTTCCACTCACCCTCCTCTCGTTGTCCTCTGGTGACCCAAGTGCTAGTGAATCTGAGCTTTCACTGGTCTCTGACTTGCAGTTGAACTCTCACCTAAAACAGATACACCATATTTGATATTCAACCATAATGACCATTTTTTCTTTAAATGTTTTTAATGTTTTGTTGAGTTGCTGGAAGGGCCCTTGATACTGCATACTATCTGAGGCAGCCATGAGCTTGGCCCTCAGTGATGGAAGATCACACTCTGGAGACAACTGGTGGATTTGAAATCTTTACAATCATGAGTGTAGCACTATAGCTGCCTGGCTCATCTAGCTGTTGGCTACAGCAACTCGAGCTTAAGTTGGCAAAAGTTTGATCAACTAGCCAACTAGCTCCACTGGTGGGAAAACGCATGGGACTCATGAGTTGTAGCGCTACCCTATTGTGTGCAGAGGGAATTTGAAAGACGGCTGTTTAACCCGCCCCTCGGATTGAGCACTGCCAATGGTGAGTTCCCAGACCCTACATCTTGATGTGGGTCTGGCTCGTCAGGCTAGTGAATCTGAGCGATGAGTCAAAAATCAGAAAAACCCAATCTTGTTAAGCTTGGTCTAAAGGTGAAATATACTGAATTTCGTAGGAATCTGAACAACGGTCTAGGAGAAGATAGATTAGTTTCACTTTTGAGTTTTGTGACAATGGCGGGAAAATGTGAATGATTTAAATGAGTGTGGCTGGATTACTTAGATGCCTGAACTCTAAAGGAACAAGTGGAAAGAATAATTTGTCCAACATTTCATATGGTTCTGGATATGAGCAAAAATGTAAATTTGCTTATTATAGCGCCCCCTACAGTTAGAAATTGGTCTTTTTTGTTTTGTGAGATCATGCATTGATTGGGGACCTATGGTGAAATTTGGTGAAAATGTGGTGTCTGTACCTATTACGGTTATGGCTGCAGACACCGTTTTTGTGTGGTGGCTGTAATATTTTTAGAATTTGTTAAAATTATTAAATCCAAAGTAAGGAGGCAGCCCTTTTATTCTGGACACCTGCACACAGGTGCAGCTTGTTAGCTGTCACACCTGAAAACAAGTAGACAAAAAAAAAGAACATTTTCACACATCATTTCAGCATTTGTAAATGAGGGCTAATCATCATTGTAACAAAATAATAAAACACTCATCTCTACCACTGTTTTTATTGTATACCATGTTGCATAGGCTACGTAAAAACTCCAACCAAAGAATAAGAAATAAGTTATATGATTACAATACTGGGAGTGTTGGCAGGTATGCGCTATGTGCATATAATCAAAGTCCGTCCTTCTAGGCAAGTCCCTTCACTCTGTGGCCATCTTTGTGACGCCTTCAGGCAGCTATTTGGTATTACCAAGATCAGGCTCCGCTGTGCACCAATCAAGGTTCTTGCTGTGAAGAGATGTCAGCTCTCCCGAGACGCACTCAACACCTCACAGGGGCACAGGTCTGCCAAGATCTGCACACTTGATTTCCAGCTCGAGTCCTCCTTTCTGTATGGAGCATAAATAAAAACAATGGAAAGTACATATACATTTGGCTACCCCAACCACTAAACATGCACAATTAAACACTGAGACATGGTATAACCATGTATACTGTTACATTATTGTAAGTGAACTAGCCACAAATTATTTTCTTACAGCTGTGTCACAATGTTCACTGTAAGTCAGAAGCATTGTGCAGTCTTATCAGATATCAGCTAAGTTGGGCCACTTTTTGGTAAATCGCTTGGGACAATAATGCAATACCATATATGTCTTTTCCATGTCTTTTTATTAATAATGACTGTTTTTGATAATTTTGTGTTGAAATTATGTAATAAAATATAATTATTTAAGCTCTACAGTTCTTGAAACATCAGCTGTGCCAACTTTTTTTGCATAGACAGTTTCAGGTAAAATAGGCCCTGTTTCAGGTATGAGCCAGTCAAACTGCAAATTGCAATATTTTTATAAACACAGTTGCTTATACAGCCACATAACATTTAAACTGCATTAAACAAACATATTCATATTAAAAAGAAACACATTTTGGATGCAAACCCACATATTCAAATGTGCAATTAAAAAAGTAAATTTTGGAACAGCATAGATCAGTGACGGGATGTCAGTGGTGTGTGGGTGTGTGTGTGTACAACACATTTAGAATGAAATGTGCAAATTACAAAAATGCACATTCAAAATTGAAAACTGATGTGTGTGTGTGTGTGATGAGAACGTTTTTCAAACACAGTCTTTGCAAATAAAACCATCGTCATCACAGATATACCCACAGCTCTCATGAAACCAGGCAGAACATGGATCACATTTTACCCATTCCTCAGTAGCCTTAAGGTCATTTGGGTCACCATAGTGGGTGTTGCAGACTTTGCAAGGTGATTTGCTTCTCTTGCCCTGCTTTTTTCACCCTTTTGGTTGCTTGCTGCCCGGGTACTTACGGGCTTGCTTGGCTGGTTGCTTGCTGGATTACTTTTTTGTTTTAATATATTTAATGTGTTGCTCACTTGTGAGGTTACAGTATATGATGGTGGCTTCGCTCTATTTCTGATGGCCCTCTCCCTTTGCAGCACTGAGATCAAGTCAGAGAATGCGACCAATCTCACAGACTGAACAGAAAGAAAATAACAAAAAGAGCCTATGTTATTGCAAGAAATAGAATAGATATTTGGTGTGCATTTTATATGATTAGGGACTAAATTGTGTGTGTGTGTGTGCGTGCATGAATGTGCATGCGTATGTTTGCGTGAGCATGCATGTGTAACACGTCATGTAGCCTAAGGTTGAAAGTAGTATAAAATATCACTTACTGTGGAGGTGGAAGGTCCCTCATCCTGGGAGTGGGTTTCTTCCTGTGGTGTGAACTGATTGAAGAGGTCATAATCTTCTTCTGGTACGTCCTCCAACACAACCTCTTCTAACACCACCTTCTCATCTTCTGGGAAAAAGTACAGTGGTTCCACAGGTAGCAGGGGTGTCAGGGAAGCAGAGGACTGAGGTCTGGCTGGCGGGTGGGAGGGCTGATGTCCAGAGAGCAGGGCTGATGGCTGGCGGGCAGAGTGGGTCAAGGTCAGCAGGGGCGACCATGGTCCGATGGGCGGGGGTGGGAGAGACTGTGGTCTTGTGGGCAGCGATGGTAGAGTGGATGGTAGCACTCTATTTCGGTGGTCTTGCTGGGGGGCAAAAGCAGTCTCAGGGAGAATATCTTTATTGAGAGGGAACATCCCTGTCCCCCTGAACCCTGCCTGGGCATTTTCAATAGTGGCAGCCTTTGCCCAAGACCTGCTGAACACCCCAAGGAACTCCATCCTTGACAGCGTCTGCCCAGCCATCATCCTTGTCCACTTCCTCCCTTCCTGGTCCCAGTGGTGTTTTAGACTCTTAAAGAGGGCCTTGTCTGCCGGTTGCAGCGCATGGGTTGTGTGGTCAGGGTAGCACATGATGTGCACATTCTTGTTCTTCAGTAGCTTAATAAACTCCAGGTTATAGACATGGCTTCTTTGGCCGTCAAGGAGGAGAAGGTGCGGCCTGGGGTCATCCTTAGGGAGGGACTGAATGAACATTTGACCCCACTCCAGAAAGAGGTCAGAGGTAATCCAGCCATTGTCTGGACACCTTACGCTGGTATTCTCTGGGCATCCCTGCAGCCACTCAGAATGAACACGCTTCCCCTTAAAAATAATCATGGTTCGGCTGTATGTGCCTTCTGCATTGAACGCTGCCAGACAAGTTGTCGTCTCCCCCTTCTCTCCGGCACACACCTCCACACGTGGCTGGCCAACCTGTCCAACGGCCTTTGTGGAATTGAACTGGTCCTGAAGCCCAGACTCGTCACAGTTCCATATATGTGACGGTGTGCCCTCAATACCCAGCAACCAAAAGGCTCTCGTACTGGTCCCAGAGCCACCCAGAGATAGGCCCCAAAGACATTTACGGTCTTGACCTGGCTCAAGGGCTTAAGTGCTTGTAAAACCTAGCAATCTTACTAGTCTGTTGACCTAGAATCATTCCATTTACAATCTCCGCTCCGTTAACACTCTGGCTCTAAATATCCCACGTATAACAACTGAATTTGGTAAGACTGCTTTTAGCTATGCTGCTCCTTGGAACAGTGGCGTCATGCCCATTGAAATTAAGGGGGCACGTGCCCCCTCGGATTTTTCCTCTCTGATATTTTTTTGATCATAACTTTGTTCCTATTATGCTCAATAATAAGCCAGAGCCTATAACGACTCAAATGTATTCTTCTGGATGTGTAATAAACCGTACCAAAGTAGCTGAAGACGGGTCAACATCAGCCCTTTTCCTAAAATTGGTGTCTGTTCCCGTAACAACTCACACGCGCATTGAGCTCGCAATGTTTTGCTTGTGTTAAACTGTTACAGTTAACTTTAGGCTACAGTTTAGTTGAACTGTTACAGTTACAGTTTGAACAGATACAGTCAATGGTGTTGAAGTGGTAAGTAGACTAGGCTAAGCAATAAAAAGTAGTGGAATTATTTGTGGTTAGGGTGACCACCTGCTAATAAGCCCAAGGCGGGACAAGGGTATGTTTCTGAGGGACAATGTGGGACACTGCCTGGCCCGGCGGTGCCCCCACCTCATGGGCAGACTCACTGATAGTGGTTTACCCATTTCTAGCACATACACCTTAAATGGTATATTAATAATGCCCTATTCCCCTAAACATGTGTAATTGCTGATGTATGCTCATGAATAGGCCAACCAATGTGTATTTTTTTCTAAATAAAGATTCATAATACTTTGAACATTCAATGAATTGACAGATGCACTTCCACTTCCGATTTACTTTAGCTATTTAATTTAATTTATTTATCATTAGTTCTCACTGGTACACTTAATAGGTTTATTCCACTGTATCAAAGAGTAACAAGGTTGTAGCAGCACAGCTGTTACATGTATACTGAAGACAATGAGGCCTTGACTGGAGCTAAGAATGGTTTGTATATCAAATCTATCATGACCAGATTTACCCCATCCAGCAGGTCTCAGGTCAGCTCTTTGCCTCTGATAAAAATGTAGGCAAATTGGCAAAGTTTTGTAAAAGCACTCAGTATTACAATGTAACAACTATATGTAGGTACCCACAAATACATAATGCAAGTACAATGATAGTACCTGATAGTACAAGACTGCTAAGGTTCACCCAGAGAGAAGAGGTGGTGCACGACACAGTGAGGAGCATGCCAGGAGAAGGCAACTCATTGTGGAGCACATACAGTCTTTCACCTGCAGGGCCAGCCATTATGGTCGGAGAGGAGCACCAGGCCGCAAGTATCTCCCTAGTGACCTGAATGTGCACAAGATGCATGAGCTCTTTGAGGCTCAGAGCCATGCTCAAACAAGCTATTCCCTCTATTATTCCGTGTTTTCCAAGGAATTCAATCTTGGCTTTGGTCACCCAGCTACAGATGCATGCGCTGATTGTGCCAAGTACAAGATCAGGATTACAGACCCAAACCTTACTGACAGAGAAGAGGATGGAATCAGAGGAGCTTTAAAATCAGTGAAGCACGAATGCTTGACTTGAGTACCAACAAGGTGGGTGTAAAGATTACTTACAATGGGGAGTATTGTTTCCATAGTGTGTTAAAGCGGGGCAAGCGATGGGCTGACCTGAAACCCAGGGTACTTCCAGAGCAGAGCGCTTATTAAAATGTTTGCTTTATCGCATCGCAATGCATTATCTATTGCAAGCTGCAATTATTTATGCCGTCTTCTTGTGTGACAGTTAGTGAAACACAACACTGCACTGACGTGCTCATCAATTAGAAGTGGCACAACTTGGATATTAGCTCCGACTCCACTTCTTCAGACGGCCCCGGTAGCAACCGCGTCGCTACTCCCTCCGCCCCCTCTTCCCCTCCCCCACCCTCTTCCCCCCAGCCAGGACCCGGTCCAGGGCTGCCCCTCTTCCAGTCGTTCCGGCGACTGCTCCCTCCCTTCCCCCTTTTTCCCCCTCCCCATTCCATTCCCGGAGTCACGTCTGTACAACACGCCACGACTCTTGAAGAGGCGTCCGTTCAAACTCACCTCGCTAGCTCCCTATTTTCTTTATGAGTTAGCGAGCACCTGGTCTCAGCCGGCCCCGGTAGCGACCGCGTCGCTACTCCCTCCGCCCCCTCTTCCCCTCCCCCACCCACTTCCCCCCAGCCAGGACCCGGTCCAGGGCTCCCCCTCTTCCAGTCGTTCCGACGACTGCTCCCTCCCTTCCTCCCTACCCCTACCCATCCCTTCCCTTCCCCGGCTCCGCGCTAGACCAGCCCGCCGCAGCGGGTTATCAGCACTCCACGAGTGCTTCGGATCACGGCGTCCCATTCCGGCTCCCCAGCTATTCACTAGCCACAGCAAAGGCCCTTCGACCACCTCCTCACGCTGCACGTTCCAGCTTTAACATCCCGTTCCGTCTTAACCACCGACTTCCTTCCCGCAGCATCTCCGCCATACTTCCGGATTCGCTCTATCGCGATCTCTGCTTCAGGCATTCCATGACCACGGGCAGCTACCATGCCAAACACGCGCTTAGCTTATTCACTCAGTATAGCATTTATGCCGACGGGCGAACTAGTGAAATGATGTTTTCTAAACAAAGTTTGGGAGGAGCCCTTAGGGATGATTGACAGCAATTAACTCAACTGTCTTCCGCCGCCAGGGTATTTAAGCCGGCCTCCTTATCCATACTTCATTTCAATTTCGAAAGAAATACTGGACTAATTTTTTTTTTTTTAAAAACGGCAACAAAATTGTGAATTTCCAGAGCGTGTTACTCCACACTCGGCAATCGACTCCTACGGACTTTCCTCTAAAGACGCCAGCTGCAGCAGCAACATTTCCGGAAAGGTACTGGCTTAATGAAATTCATTCTGGACTCTCTATCCGACCACATAAAGATCTTGGGATACTTCGGTTTGGCTTTAGGGACCCTCTACTCACTACCACGTAAGTGTAATGTTGTTTGGAACTGTAGAAGAGGTATAAAAATAGCGTTTTGTAGGCGAAATGACTTGCCCTGGTCACTCAGGCTAACGAGTTTTGACTAAAAACGGTAAAATCGAACTTTCTCAAAACACATCCAAATGACATGATTTTGATGTCAACTCAACGTATGTACTCCCAATCATCCGTAAATTGATCTAAAGTGCATTTCACTCCGGATAATTCCTTTAAGGGACCTGTCACAAAGAGGATGCTTTGCCATCGTGTGTGTGAGTGCACGAGAGAGGGAGAGGAAGAGGTGCATGCGTGATGGCTAGTGTTATGGTTGAATAGTTTAACAAAACAGTTTTAAAATAGTCCTTAGGCTATTTAAGCATGCAATTTGTGTCCATGTGTAGGCTGTAAGCTACACTTTTGAGAGCCTAAAAGGCACGTTAATAGCCAGCTCAGGACTCGATTTATTTCAGGTCGGATTAAATTACGGTTGGCCCTGGGTGCATGTAGTCTTTTCTGACCGGAGCAATTAGACTTTTTGACGTTCGCTATCGCATAATTTAGGACTTAGGTAGGTCTGTAGCCTACTATGTCCGCCGTTAGGCTATTTTGGACTTGAGATTTTGAAGCATACTGGCGCGCACACACACACACAGGCACACACGCACATGCAAGCATACACAAAAGTTGCAAGAGTAGGGGGTGGAAGAGAAGATGGAGACAAATTGACAAGTGTGACAAGCGGAGAGGATGAACAGGACTGAGCCGCGGTCATATATCTTTATTGTTTGGTCATGTCATGTTTGTTGCTATTGTTTTTTGGAGCATATTGTGCTTGTCGCATGAAATGTGCTATATAAATAAAGTTGACTTGACTTAACACTAATAGCTTTGAGACAGGGCAACACAGATAAGGAGTCATTTAGGACAGGCTCGTTCATGCCAACTCTTTATGTACTTCTCTCTGAGATTAAGAGAAGGTAGTCCAGTCAGACTTTACTTTGCCGTTGTGGTATTTAGTAAATTAGCTATAATTAGGCTACATTATGCCCTGTTTGCCCATGTTAACAAACAATTTCAAAAAACTTATAATACATTTTTTGTTTGTCTTGATGTAAGTAATCAAAATTTTCATGTTGATATGTGAAGGTTAATTTTCCCCCCCCTATTTGCATGAGAAAAATACTGTATAGGCGCATGAATAGGGTATATTTAGGTCTTTTTCTAAACTTTCCCCTATTGGGATTCTTCGGGGCTTTTTTCCCTTACTCAGGACATATTGAGGATACAAAATCAGTTAAGTTTTCTTCTGTTGCAATTTGTTCAACGTTGACCCCTATTTTGGCTTAAAATGACTGGACTAAAAGAGAACTTTTCATATTCTAACTCCTCAATATGGAAATTGTGTTGTGAGGCAAAGGGAATTAATTTTTTTCCCCTCACAAAACGTGGGACTACCAGGACTCCAGAACTGTATCCCTTCAATTATTACAATCCCTTTTAAAGGAACACGCCAACTTTTTGGGACTTTAAGATGATCAAGACTGTCTTGAAGAATACAATGAGTGACGACCAATTGAGCAATTTGGGGGTGTTACGTGTAGAGTCAAGAAGGGCAAGAGCTATAAATCTTGATGATTTTGTGGATCTGTTTGCTAAGACACGGCAGCAAGAAAATAAAACTGCTGGAAAAAACTGTGGCCTAATACAGAATTGGTTGGTAGTAAGTAGGCTACATTAAAATGTACATTGTCTATGTTAACGCATGTTGTTTAACTTGGGGGTGTTACGTGTAGAATTAAAGAAGGGCCATAAATCCTGATGATTTTGTGGATGTGTTTTGCAAAAAGACACCGCAGCAGGAGAATAAAACTGTATGGAAAAGATTGTGACCTAATAGAATTTGTTGGTTGTGAGTAGGCTAGTATACAACATACTACATTGATCAAGTTTTTTGTGTATAATTTAAAAACAGAATGACTGAAATTCAGTTGTTTTTTGTTTTGTTTTAGTGTGCCACACGTTACTACATTGATGATGAGCCCATAACAACGGAGACAAAGAAGTCAGGACATCATTGGCCTGGTGCAACAAGGGAGGCCTCAGCGTTGGACAGAACCGATTTCGATATTTGACGATTTCAAAGATCGATAACCGATATCACCAGTGGTGTAGTGTAGTTAGCTGTAGCAGGTATACTGTGGTGTAGTCTTGTTAGCTGTAGTGGGTAGCCTATAATACTGTGATCAACAACACATGTTAATATATATCCTTGCCTATTTTAAGTGGGTATACTGAGATGGTGATGCTTTTTAAGTGGGTATACGTCGTAGATCGAATAAGCCCATGTGAAGTCTTAGTCTGCATGAATTATTCAAATTAGCTAAATTCATGCAGACTACTTCACATGAGGTTTAACAAATTCGTATACATATTTTATTTTTTCACAATGCATTATTTCTTGCAGTGAGAGCAGGTGACGGACTGGCCTTGCAGTTTTCTGTAGGGCCGATCAGGAAAATCATACCGCCCGAACAGGGACTTGAACCCTGGACCCTCAGATTAAAAGTCTGATGCTCTACCGACTGAGCTATCCGGGCTCTGCGAGCGCTAGGTGGTCACATGACTTATCTCGAACATCCTGGGTTGAATGCCTGTTGTACATCTCGTTATTCTTCTCTGTTAAACCAACTTAGGCTACTGGCTTCAGGAATTCAGTGTAAACAAGATGTTGATTTATCCTGAAATAATCCAAAGAAGCACAATAAATACTCTAAGAATTGCTTCCAACTCACGGCAGTGAATTTATTCCCTCGTATTGTAGTAGGATATGCTGCTCGCCTTGGGTAGTTGGTGCTTCGGCTACGTGCTCAGAGTAGAGTTCGGCAAACTAGTGAATCGAATGGGCGCCATGTTGGGGACCAATCTTTCTGTAAGGGCCTTTAACATATTGACAAACGTTGATTATAACAGTTATGCCTGTTAATTGTGATAAATAAGCGATTTATTTCAACATAGCATATTCCCCCCATAGGGTTAGAAGTTGGTATCCAACATGGCGACTGTTGGCCAAACTCTCTCTACGTCTCTGTAGGCTACGTGCTGAGGTAACAGCGCCACGATGTGGACACTGGTAGCTTACCCCCGGTGACACGGAGTCGGAGACTATTATCAGGTTAAAAAAACAATGTGCCTCTCACACTTCACACACACATTCGATAGGCCTATATTATTTTATTTGGACTGAGACACTCACTCAAGCACCAACAATCAATCTAAACACTGCACAAGACAAGAGAATGTCTTGCATTTGACAATGCTTGCTCGTGTCTATACACAAGGTATAGCCTAGGCCTATTAGTAAGTAAGTAAGTAAGTAAATTTCATTTATAGAGCACATTTAAAACAGTGTCCACTGACCAAAGTGCTGTATTACATCTATAATACACAATCATTTTAAACAAACAAAAACATGTTTTTTTTACAAACATTTTAAAACAAACAAGAACATATTTTTATTTGATGTATGTCTAAGAAAATAAGCAGATGTGTAACTAGACTTTAAAGTAGCTATCAAGCTTCCTTTAGCATTTGAATAAATGTAGTAGTAGGTCAGTTCACTTACATGGAGAAGCATTCAAATGGTTGGATCTCGCAGGATCTATTTATCTGTTTATCAAAAATCAATGTCCAGTTTTGACACAATTAAAAGAAATACCACAAGTCCTTTAACGATTTACGAAATACAATTTATTGATGAATTTACAACTGTACAAAATGTCATACCGAAAAGTCTGTAAAGAAAAACTAAAATGAACCAAAATCAACACAAAATGCAGGGGAAAAAAACATTCTTAAATAAAATCTTACAGATTGATTTCACCTGGTCTGCGTTTATTGGGTGACATACTATTGATAATCTCTTCTACAGTCTAAGAACAAATGGTCATGCACGGCCACTGGAAACATTCTGCTGTGATAGAGCGGTGGCCGGTCTGTAATAAGGAACTGTCTAGTGGTCTGTACATGACATGACAGTATTTTTGTTTCCTTTTTTTAGTAAGCTGTACATAAAATAATTCTACATGAATTCTGAGGAGGATGGGGACAAACACACAAGTCCTACACGTAACTAGCCAGCAACCTCCAAACTTACTGTAATTCCTGTTGTAATCCTTTATAGGCCCCTGCTCTCCACATTATGTGCAATTGTCTGCTTGAATTGAAAGGTTTCTTTCTTGCCTGAAATGAGCTCAAATGATTTCCCTCAAACACGACCCTGTCCCCCACCCACACGCCATCACTGTCTGTTTATGTGCTTTCTACATCCTGAGCCTACGCAAATAAAAGGAAATTCCAAGTACTTGGTTTAGAGATAAACCTGAGTATATTAAATCAGAGTTTAGTAGTAAACTTCCTAAAGAAAAACCTTCTGGCTTTGTTTTGGTAGGGGAGTGAAGTCATAGGGCTCTTCGGTTTACCAAATACTCAGAGTTAAATTACTCAGGTTTGTCACTAAACTGCATACTTTGAAATAGTTCCCTGGATGACACACAGACACACACACACACACACACACACTTCTATTCAACCTGATTAAAAAAAAAAACTAAAACTGAATGAACAAATTAAGGAAACAATAAACCTATGAGTAATTGACTCAAATGTCCTTTGGATTGAGAAACCTTTTAAAGTGCAATCTCTTTAAAAGTGTGCAAACAGTAAGTCAGAGAAAAGCATGCATGTTGGGTGGCACAATCATCTAGTGCCATGCTGGGGCGTATGTTATTGTCTAATCTGACAGCCTTTAGCTTACCTCTGATCTCAGGTCAATGTTATGTTGTGCTTAAGCTAAGCATGGCACACTTGTGGACATTCCTGTCAATGTATTTTTGCCAGCAAACAAATCAGGCACATTCCAACTAGATTAAATGAATATTTCTTTTAAAAAAAAAAACACACTTTGCTTTAATCATGTTTACATTGTTTAGCCCCATAATCACAAGAACCTGAACACTCATTTTAAACCACTAGGACACCGGGATGAATATATACAATGTAGAATCTTTCTCCTGTATGTCATTTGGTGATTGACTCCCAAAACATACCTGAGCAAAATCCTGTTAGGATAAAGTTAACAAGCTTTCCTCTCAGCTTTGCATTCCTTATGTTTATAATGTAAAGATGCATGTAAATCAATTATCTTAAATCTATCCCTGTTCCCAAATCTATAGTGCAAAACACTATTTCCTTCACTGATAGATTTCTGCCAATGTCCTTTAATGGTAGGGGATTTCAAATGCTTGGTGTGTCCAATGTTAGAATAACTTCAGGGTAAGGAATTTCTGCCAATCTTTATGCCAGCATAAGTATCAACTGAAAGCAGTTAACAAAGCAGGGGCTCAACTGAAAATAGCTTTATGTTGAGAGTAATTGTGTTGTCTAGTTAGCAGGGCCTTGAGTATTTATGATCATACTGTTCTCAGCTGAGATGCTGATGAAGATTTCAAGTTCTTTTCAAATGTTTCATCTTGGATAGCATAGAAATGACACCAACACTTTCCTGCTACAGTGTGATGCATATTCCTGTCAGTTGTTCATATGTGAAGTCCAGTTCAGTTTCTAGATGAAGATTCAGTGGCTTGTGTATGAAATGGAGAAGGCTGTGTGCAGGTCTACTAGTTTCTCCTCTCAGCTTTGCTAATGTCAGCCATCTTCACACCCATGTCAATTGTAATGTGAGCAGAGATGGCACAGCGTGGCTAGTGATAAATATGCACGATAATTGTGAGATAAATATTTCATCCTTCTGAGAAATAGAAATCCAAGTCAGTGTGAATCTGGTGTCAGTGTAGTTCCCTTTTATGTCTTCAGATACCAATGATGGCCCACAGGTTATGTCACCTATGAGAGAAGAGAAGATTTGTGATGTACAAAACATTATTAACACAGACAAGCGGATTACTGCCATATGTTTGTGAAAAAGATTTACAAAACGGTCAAACCAAGCCCAGAGGTTTAATGGCTGCTCAAATGGTTTTGTAACTACATTACAACAGTATAACAACTGTTCCTCCAGGACTCAGGGTGCTTTCCAGCAATCAATGGTTGTACTTCATAGAAGTAACCAAAGCAAACAGCAATGCAAAATGCTTCTTTGTTCAAAACCATGAGTGGTTGATGCTAGATCAGAGGATTAGCAACGTTCCAAGCTATTTCTGGCACCTTGTGGATCTGTGGTGGTAGTTCATCCTCAGAACCCTCCTCGGGTACTGGTTCGTGGTGCCGACCTGGCTGGATCTCCTCTACCCAGCCTCCCATGGCCACGCGAGCTGACCGCTGGCTCCTGCTAGCTCCGCTCAACGCATCTAGAGAGGGCAGCACAAAGACACAGAGTGAGCTCCTGTAAGTCAGAGCAATGTGTCAACAACACAACCAAGCCAGCCTAACTGGCAGAGTTCAATACCCAAAGGCACAAGATAGGTATCTCTATACTCTACACTGTATATTCCTTTGTATACATTATATTAATTATATTATATTATATATGTAATTATATTATATATTTATATGTGAAGGCTTGTTAGACAACCCTAACCAGTGCTTAGAGGCTGTGCAGTCAGCTTCCGTACCTGTGGTTCCCCCGTAGCGCCTCTGACCACTGCTCTGCAGTGCTGCCCCCTCCTGGTGTGGAGTGGCAGTGCAGGGGAAGGTGTTGGAGCGTGGCATGTTGCGCGGGGCCTCGACATCGTCGATAACACTCTCGCTGCTCTCGTCGCTTTCCTGTCGGTGCCACGTGTGGCGGGAGAGCTCACCGCGAGACTGCTGCTTGTGGAGCTGAGAGACAACACATGACACACATATCAACCTTCACTGGCTTGCACACACACACACACACACACACACACACCAGCTCACAGAAGAGACTGTCTCTGGAATTGATCTAGTACAGCTCTGCCTGACCTAATCCAGAGACAAATTTAAAATCAGAATACTGGGGCCAAATCCTGTGAGAAAGACCTATCCTTCAGTCCTTTTCTGATGTCACCTAATTCAACTGAACTCCTCAAAGTATATGTTTGTATTTAGTATGTGTTTTTGAAAACATGGTGTAGAGAAAGGGTTGGTGTTAAACTGATCCCATCACCACAGGCCTCTCACTAGTACCACTACGGGCCATGTGGAGGCGCTGTAATCACAGTTGATGCCTAATGGAAAGTCATAAACTTAAGAACAAGAAGCCTTATAGGGCTTTATTTTTTGGCAATGGCAAAACAGGTCAAATTTGAAACTACTCAAAAATACTTGATGAAAACCAAGCATGTGATTTGCCTGTACGTAAGTCATGTGACAACATCACTCAATCAGAGCCCGGATAGCTCAGTCGGTAGAGCATCAGACTTTTAATCTGAGGGTCCAGGGTTCAAGTCCCTGTTCGGGCGATATCACTTTTCTGACTGGGCTTTGCCTTGCTGTGTATATGACAGAAAGTTATTCCCTGTGGTGTTTCTCTTCTACCATCATACCATAAATGCAATAATATGGCTTTGAAAAAGTGATAAAATAAAAATGAAAAACAGAGTTCATCTGTAATGAAACTTTCATGTTGGCCTGCTTTCTACCTCTGTGTGTGAGTGTGTGTGTGTCTCTGTCTGCACATGTGTATTACCTCATGCATATAGAGGGCATGGATGCTCATCTCCGTGGAGGCGTACTCTGATAGGACCATACTGGTCACCTGACCCTCCCAAGCGCTGCTTCCAGAGCTGACTGTGCGAGCATCAGTACTGACAGAGAGAGACAGAGAGATAGAAGTAAAAACCAAATACCAAATATTGAAGAAACAAATCATGGCATACTGATCATTTTCTACAAATTAGTTATATGTAAGATTGTAAAATGTTCAAACTGCATTGTCAAAACAAATGCAGAGGAAGCAATATAATAATGATATAGATGGGATTTACATGTGATACAATTTTGTAAATGACCAATATATTGAGGCCAAAAACACCTGTGCTTTCTCCTAATTCATTTCGATGTGAGCTGAAATTAATGTAAGGTGTGTAATACAATAACAACCAGCAAACTGACTGAACTTTTAACAGTACCTTCTTACCACACAACAATACTACTATTATACTAATATATAATATATATATATATATATATATATAGTGGCATTATATCCATGCTTAAATATGCTCCCCTAACCCTAACTAATTGACACACACACACACACACACACACACACACAGTATGTATGGTGCACATTGCTCCAAGCTCCATGTGCTCACCCTGACCCGGCCATAGCGCGGCTGGCGGACACGGCGGGGTGGTCAGGGCGGGGCAGGCGGGACGACGGGTAGCTGCCTCGCATGTGGAGGCTCCCGCTGAGTGGCGAGAGCGAGCGCAGTGTCGGTGCTCCCCCGTCGCTAAGGCCGACCGACACGTGATTGGCCAATGAGCCGTCTCGGCCCAGGTGCAGGGAGGCGAGAGGAGGCGGCCCTGACAGCAGGTTAGCGATGAGACTGCGGGGCTAGCGGGGTGAAAGATGGAAAAGGTTATTAAGATCTTCAAATAGAATAAAAGAATTCCGTACCCAAAATTCTTTAGTAATAACAATGCCATTAAGGAAATAAAATTTCACCATACTGTGATAACTGTACTGTGTATGTGAGAAATCAACACAGGCTACAGTTTTGTACATTGTAGCTGTTTAACATAAAGATAGCTGGGTCACTCTCACTTGTACAGATAAAGAATGGTCTGGATAATAATAATGTCCAGTGTTAAAATTCAATTCTATTTGTGGTGATTGGTTTGCAGAATTAACTTGAACGTAACAGTTTTTAACAAATTAGCACAGCGTTGTTATGATGCTAACCAGATTTAAGCACAATTTAGCACAACCTGGAAAATCATTGTGTGGTGGTCAATGTTGATATTGTGGTGGGCCGCCACAAATAAGTCAATGTATGGGAAACACTGATGTCTATATTCTCAGGTCACGGTCTTACATGCCTGCAGACTAAATTATACTAAAGGCATGTACTAATCACTTGACAGGATCAGACAGAAACAACTATTAAGACTGACCATGCACACACATACGCACACACATGCACGCACCTCCTCTGACTGGAGCGAGTGGATGGAGGTGAAGGCATGGCTGTCGCCTACTGCCCCCTGGTGGCTGACGGTGGCTTCACGGTGCACCTTCTCCTTGAGCTGGCTGATGAAGTGGGTGCTCTCGCGCGGGGGCTGCCAGTGTGGGTTGGTGATGGCGAAGTGCATGAGCGACAGCTCAGTCTTCCCGTCCTCCGCCTGCTGGTAGATGGACGCCTCTGTCTTGCCCGCTGACATCCACTAAAAAATGGACCAATGAGGGAGAGCTTCAGTCAGGAGTCCAAACAATGATATCAAGTCATGATTATTCACTATCAAATGGGTTTAGCCACCAAAAAAGGGCTAGCCAAAACATTTTTGATCAGTAACAACTCTGTTGTTTTAAATGTGCTATACAAATAAAATGACTTAATTGATTGTAATCTGAAAACGGCAAAACAAAAATCTTGCACAAAACCGTAAACTTTGATGACCCCATGCTGTGTGCCCTCACCGCAGGATGCCCGTGTTGGCGCACGTCCATCTGGGCGAAAGAGCAGGTGTCTCCGACTCCCACCACCTCCACGGTGAAGTTTCGGAAGAAGTCGATGATCTCCAGGGACTTGCGGCGCAGGCAAAAGATGAGGATGAATGGAGTGATGACTGGACTCAGCAGCTCCTCCAGGATGAACACCTGAGACAGGTAAGGCAACAGGTAAGACTCACATCAAACTTGAGCTCCTCCATTACCTGAGACAGGTAAGGCAACAGGTAAGACTCACATCAAACTTGAGCTCCTCCATTAGCTGAGACAGGTAAGGCAACAGGTAAGACTCACATTAGTGCTGGGCGGTATGACCAAAAATGTATATCACGGTCTTTTTCAAAATTCTTACGGTTTCACGGTATATGACTGTATTTTTTTTTCCATGCATAATCAGATGTTCACAGCATTTTCTACAGGTTGAGAGAGGAATCGCTGCAGTACATTGAGTAAGGATATTTTACTGTCATGATGTAGAATAACTCCACACTGACTAGTGGTAATGCAGTTTTGCATGGCCCCAGAAAATGATGCTGTTTACAAAGAGCCACTCATGATTCTAATGAAGAATCTAATCAGAATGCAAAGACAATTGCAGTCAAAATACAGAACTTTTAACAGAACTGTGCAAATTTCACAAACATTTTGTATAAAACCAATACAAAAAGTAGTGCAACTTGCATAATTATACTTTTTTGAAAATTATACAATTTAAAATAAAACCTCTCTGCTAATATGCTTACTCTGTCAAATAGGCCTATTAGAAACATGCCTTATTGTTATTGTGTGGTTTAGATGACGTTAGTGGTAGGCTAACGTTAACTTCATGTGGATGTGGATGTCTTGTTAGCCTGCCATGAGCTTCGGTTCGTTAGGCATTGTTAAAACATTAACAAAAAAGTTTGTTTGGGTTCACTGATGACAGTCAGGATCATTTCTAACTAGCCAGCTAGTATTGCTCAGTGCATGTCTATAACATGCTTTACTTGCTACCTGGATAATTTCAGCGAATATTCTTAAGGTGAGATGAATGATAAGAACATTAAACTTCACCGTGTTCGGTGGGTTGCTCACTAACATCACCTACTACCAGCTAGTTACAGCTGTTAAACAATCTCAATAGAATCGTAGAATACGGTAAATCCAAAAGATCCTTGATTACTAGCTTTAACCCTCTCTGGTAAATCCCTTTCAATGCAGTATCCCTTAACGTTTTTTCTTAACTAAAGAAACAATTTAAGGTATTCTGTGCAACACCCTTAAATAAACCCCCTACCTAAGGAGAAATTAAGCCTTAAGGGTCATACTTCAGGGGAAAAACTTAAGGTGTTTTGTGTTTACCCTCACTATGCCTCGCATTGGCACCATGCGTGCGTGTGAAGAAAGTCCTGTCTGAAACACTGTCGCGCGGCGCAGCGTTCCAAACGTTGTGTAAGCAAATACACCGGTATGGCGGTATATTAAAAATTCATATCATAACGAAAATATACACCGGTATACGGTGTGAACCGGTATGCCGCCCAGCACTAACTCACATCAAACTTGAGCTCCTCCATTACCTGAGACAGGTAAGGCAACAGGTAACAAACCACTACACCTCAGACAAGCCACAGAATATTGAAAACAAATAGAAAGAGTAAGATCAGGGGGCCAGGAAAAAGTTAAGAAAGATATGCCAGTAGAGCTTTCTTCAATTGAGAGAGAGAGAGAGGACAGGGTGGTCCTGTGAAAAGGTCAGAAGCATGGCAGTGTGTCCAATACACACACACACAAAGAACAGAAAGAGTCATTTTTCCTTATTTCCTATTGGACTCACCGCCTTGTACTGGAATAGCTGGGAGAACTCGTCGCGGGTCTCGTAGCGGTGGGCATTGCCCTGCCAGTGGTCTGGCATGTAGTGGATGTGGGCAAGAATCACCTTCAGCAGTTGCTCTGGGCAGAACACCATGTGCTTGTCTGGAATGAAAGACCTGGGCACACAAACATCGTACAATAACATTAGTCCAGCAGCACCCCAGGGGGATGACTAAGGGGTTCTTTCAAGTGAAACAGACAAGTCATCTACCCCAATATTACTCAGATGCTGCCGTGGTGATCTAACACTGACATGACATACAGTGCGTGTTTGATTGTAGAACCTACTCGATTACTGTTGTTGAAGAATTTTCACCCACTTTCTCCAAATATAGACATTTTTTAGACTTTATGTCTAAAAAAACTTTCACAAAAATATACCTTTATAGCCTTAAAATGGCTTAAACAAAACTTTACACTTCCTCTTTTCAGGAATTGGGATCTATCTGGCACTTCACAGGTTGCTGCAGCTGAAACATTAGCTTGCTTGTTCGCGTCCTTATGAAGAATTGTCCCACCCCAGGTACTCAGGATTGGTTCTGTACTATTATGACGCACCACTGGACTGATGCCGAAATTGGCCCATCTGGGCTGTGATTGGTTGAAACACAGATCCATAGCAGAAATCCTCAGCAATGGCATTGACTGCTGCGTCATATAAAACATAGCAGATATTCTACGAACATGTTAACAAGGTTAAAAAACACACACACAACCTCAATATTTCTCCCTCCTTTTTACTAATCCAGTATTACAATTAAAATGCCCTTAAGTGTTTCCAAATGGGGACTGATTAGTCATGGAAGACTTACCCCCTCACTCACACATACGCACACACGCACACACACACACACACACACACACACAGGCGTCTCATGTTATCCGTACCCTTCAGGAAGCCCTGCTCAGCGTTTCAGTAACTAACTGCACAACAGGACACCACAGATGGACCACTGTTTCATTTACATGCATGGCTATTAAACATGCAAGGAACCATGGGAAATTTTCTTCTGTGGGGATCCATGAAAATCCAATGAGGTCAGATTAATTTGGCCTCACGACACTCTGACAGCCAAGAACATATTGCCAAACTGTCATGTGAGTATCAGCACAGCTACCTCTCTTCTGCGTTGATCTCAAGACGCAGACATTGGCTCATAATACAAGAATTAACCATAAACGTATACTATGATCAGTTATTGTTCTGTTTAACAATGATAGCGCTTCCTTTCATTCATAGAGTTTCTTCTGTAATGTTCTCTATGTAACAATTCTGCTGTGGAACTCATCTAGTGAACACAGCACAATGCTTTGAAAATAGCACCAGTCCTTTAGTAACAGTCTCATGTACGGTAATATGACTTTACATGTGAATGTGATTGCTGCACATGGCTTGAGTACAAACTCACATGACTCATGCACAAAGCTTGAGTGCAAACAAAAACGACACTTGCATCTATGGGAACGGATAGACAGAATAGACAGCAAGCAGACATACTAATAAACACATGGATAAGGGTGTGTGCGTGTGTGTGTGTGTGTGTGTACCTGCAGACGGTGACGCAGACGCCCAGCAGGGTGATGCTGCTGAGCACGTGCTCGACGGCCAGTACGTCCTCGTCATAGATGGTGAGCGCGATAAGCACGGCCAGCAGAGAGCCGGCGAAGAACGCCACGTTCTTGGCCACCACCGTGAACAGTGGCGACATGAAGCAGTTCATGTACTTGGACGAGGCCTTGTAGCCTTTACAGAGGCGCGACATTAGCTCGTGGTCCAGCTCGTTGAAGTGGCGCAGGTAGCAGCGGCCGTACAGCGACCAGCAGCGCGCGCCTAGGCTGCCCGGCTCGCGCTTGATCACCTCCGTGTAGCTAAAAAAGGCGTACAGGATCTGCCACACCAGGATGACCGGACACAGCAGCAGGTTGGCGATGCCGATCCAGAGGATGCGCGAGCTCAGCCGGTCGGCCAGCTCCAAGCGGTTCCCACCGCGCTTATACTCGGTCTTCAGGCTCCACTCGTTTTCGAAGAGCGAGCCGGGGCCCCAGAAGAAGATGAGCTCAAAGTTGTACTTGAGGCCGCGCGTGTAGAACACCCAATTGCCCAGCATGGGCAGGTGGAAGCGCACGGGCAGCAGTGACTTGTTGACCATCGCCACCATGTAGTTCTTGAAGCGCAGGATGCGGTGGTAGATGTCCAGCTCGGTCAGCTCCTTCTTGTGGATGCAGATCTGGTGCTCCTTCTGGATCTCCACGATGCGCGCCTGCACCTCCTGCCAGGTAAAGTAAGGGAGGTCCGCCTGAGAGTAGGGGAGAGTAGGGAGAAGGAGGAGCGCAGTGTCAACCAAGGTGATCAGGAACCTGCACATGTAAACCTAGGACATGGTAGGAGGACGTGCTAGCAAGAAGGCTGAAACAAAAAAACAGTTGCTAGCGTCTGTCATTAGCACGACTGACATCTCTTAATGTGTGGAGAAGTGAGGTTAACTCACTGCACACAGCACTGTGCCTGCTGGCTACAGCGCAAGTCTCCAGAGGAAACCGGGAGGAGAGAGAACTACGATGAACACTGACTTTCCTGGAAAGATCCAAGTATAATGTACCTTGTAAAAGCTTTGGAAAAAAAAGCTGAATTTAGTCCTGCCACAACATAGTTTCTGCGCCAGATACACATGTTTATGTGTATGTTTGTCCTAAAAACAGTTTAATTAAATCATGTAAACCCTTTCCCCTTTGTCTAATACAATGGGTAAGGGTTTAAATGAGGGACTGCAAAATCATATTCAGGGACTGCAAAATCATATTGAGGGTTATTCTTAACTGCTTATGTCAATAACCAAAAATAGTCATGAGTTACACAAGAGTTGGATTGAGCAATTCCCATTAATAGCTAGTACTGCTACTTCCTCCTCTAGTTCCCTCCATCAGAAAGATCTGTGTGTAGCAGTGTCCTAGAGGACAACACACAGACTTACCATGGACATCTTGAGGGCATTGTTGTAGAAGGAGCGGATCTCCCAATAGCAACAGATGTTGTAAATAAATTTGGTGAGCCGGTGGATCCAGAATACTCCAGAAATTACCAGGATGAAGATGGCGGCCACATTGTCACGGATTCTGTAAGGGTCATAGAGGAGTGTGTTAGCTAATGTCTATTGGGACGTACTGTACACAATGACGCTTCTGGCCTCGTCCAAAAATCATACGCTTCAAACTCTAAAACCAGTTAGTTCAAACACTTTACAAACCTTGTTATGAACACAAGGTTAAACTTGACCCCTGAACAGCAATCATGTGAATAAGGCATTTGTGTCAACTGGTTATAGTGTGTGTGTGTGTGTGTGTGTGTGTGTGTGTGTGTGTGTGTGTGTGTGTGTGTGTGTGTATTTGCTACCCACTGATGGGTGACAAGCAAAAGGTCAATTCCTGTGTATGAATCACTAAAACACTATTCACATTCAATTTGTACAAGCAAATGTTACAGTGAGGTTCTTACCGAGCGCTGCACACATCTACTGGTAAAAAGGCATCAGGTAGCGTGACCTTTGCTGAATCTGTGTGGTTCACAAACTTGTTCGCAAACAGGATGTCATAGTCCACACAATTGGCTAAGAACACAGTGAATGCCACAACAAACACCAATTGCCTGAAAAACAAAAAACAGAAATGAGTCTGTGGAGTTCTTATCAGTCAGGCTGGGTAATATATTGTGCAAGGTCTAAGAGTAAAATTAACAAAAAAAAAAAAATATAATATATATATATATATATATATATATATATATATATATATATATATATATATATATATATATAGTTGACTTACACAAGCTCAAATATTTCTCCCATCAGCATACATGTGAATCCATTCTTTTGGTGCATATTGTAGATGTATGATGGTGTTCAGGAAAGCCAGTCAAACATTGGGCCTTTAATTTTCTAAACATTCTAGAGCCCTACCATTTCTATGAGAACTTGAATTTAACATGCATCATTTTAGTCATTACCAACACAGAAATTCATAACCGGTCAACCTTATAGTCCTAATGGTCTACCTATATGCCACTATTGATGGTACTATGTCTCCTTGTCAGAAAGGATATTCTCTGGAAGAACAGGTCCAGGTTCTCTATATGATGCCATTGTGCTGTTTGAAGAAAAGACAAAAAGATGAGTATAAATCTCACACTACTAATGTCCATACACAATGAGCTTCAGTTACTTATGATCGTGTAGTCTGGTGTCAGGTGACACTTCTGATGTAAAAAATCGATTTATATCGATTTATATTTTTACATTATAAGCAAATAAGATACCAGTAAAACTGAAAAATATTTCTAAAGGAGGCTTGTGTCTGAGGATCATCTACAGAACTACTGGATGAATAATCTGACCATTCCTACTACAGGCCTGAGGTTTGGGCCTTGATAGTGATGCACTTTTCCATTCACATAACATGAAGTGGCAAGAGCTATGGATCATGACCGCCAACCAATTTGGTTCACCGCAACAAATTTCAGTCAAGTGTTATCTGAATGGGTTTTCTAAAATGCTCCCTCCTAACTTACGTTTCGTACCCTCCGGAACGTGGACAAGCAGATTCTCCTCGCCGGGAGGGGAGTCGTTATATGACGTCTCCAGACGCTGGTACTCCGTGTCGAAGTGGGCCATGGTGCAGTCGTCCAGAAGATCCCTCGTCACACTAGATCAATGCTAACGATTCTCTGTGTGTTCACATCATATTCTAGTTCAGTGGGTCTTCCTCTCCTGTTAAAAAAGATGAGAACTGCCCTTGTTTAAGTATGTCTTGCTTTCATCTAGCCTTCACAAAATAAAGCATCACAGTCATTTTAAGTTGCGTTGCCGACTATGGGCTATTCACATCATATTCTATTATTCTGATTCTGACTAGATTGGACATGTTCTAATCCACTGTCAAATTAAAACACAAAATAATGGTTAGTGTAGAAATTATGAGTCTATCAGAATTATCAAAACATCTCAGATTAATCTTTTGACACAAGTTATTGCGCGTTAGCAGTAGGCTAGGCCGCAGCCAGTCTAGTGACATGCGTATAATTTCGTCATATCTCCAGACAACCTCAAGGCAAGTCAACCCCAAACTGTGACGTGAACTGACCTTTTACCACGAATTACACTGTCCAGTCTGCCTAACCTTGTGTATTCAAAGTATCAATGGGCATTAGGTTGCAGATTACCAATACTAGGTTGTAAACCAGGCCGACACCATTTACTCAGAGAGACGCGCGGAACATTGATTAGGCTACATGTGTTGCAGTCGAGATACTAGTTACCTTATCAAAAGCTGTCAACGCGTTGGGGAATAACACCAAAGCAAACATCAGCTGTTCGGGGAAAATGAGAAGCGCAACGCCTAGCCTTAATCAGTCCGACCAGGCCACTCACGGTCCTCTTCCACGTTACACTAGACTACGAAATAATCAAGACTGTGCGACAGTTAACATGAACTGTCGCCAAACGCCACATTTGTTGTTATTGCTTGCGATATTGCTCAAGACGGTTGCTTGCTTGCTTGCTGCATAATCCAAATGTCATCCCCCATCCCCTATGCAATAGCCTAGCCTAGCTTACATGATGAACATTACACAGAGTTTAAATAACAGTATCCCATCCCATTTGTCAGAATACTTGTTATATTATCCTCCAGTGACTCAGCAAGTATGGGTATGGTTCAAAAGCAAAACTGAAGTTGTACTCACGCCATGTTTCTTTCTTTAGGAGAACCACCAGCACGAAAACAACAATCCCAAATTCGATTGTCTGGAAACCTGGACGGGCGCGTCAAAGGAGCAGTGAGACTCCCGTGAGCTCTTTCACCAACATTCTTTTATCAATGACGATTAGTAAGCATGGCAGACATTAAGATAACCTTTCGTTTTTCCTTTCCATATTACTGCTTGCTTTCGTTTCTCAACATACATTCCTAGACTGTCAATCAAATATCAACGACAAACATTTCATCCAATCAAGTGTGAGATATTTCCAAAACAGCCAATACCAGAAAGAGGCGGGTTTAATGCATGCCGTAAGAAGAAACAACTGAACAACAGTCGTCTCAACTGTTCCGTCTGGGCTGTATTAGACACGCCCTGGCAGACGCAAGCACAGTTGAACCAAATATTGTGATAGGCGCCCGTGGGCACACTCATACACACACTTATTAAGCAATTCATAATACTGGCAAACGATTGTTTAAAACGCAGGGATTGGTACAATTTCTTTTTTTTAACGAGGTGAAAAAACGCAAATCCTTGAGTGCTGGGCAGCTTCCTTTTAGGCAGGTAGCCTACATTTGTGATAGTACTTTGCTGCCATCTTCTGGATATATGGTTGTATTACAAAAACATTGTTCATTTGAATGCTTTTAAGTGAATAGGCAGTTGATAAACAACCAGTTGTAAATTCTATCTCACTATGAAATCTGTATGAAATCTTGATAGGATTTACTGATTCATGGACAATCGATTCAGATGCAGTTTTTCAGACAGTGCTTCCACCCTGTGGACATTCCAGAAAGTGCCGTTTGAATGCATTGTTTCAGTAAGTTACTGCTTCCCTCAGTACAGAATGGGGTGGGGGCTCATAGGTAGAGGTTTACTGTAGCGAAGAGCTCTTTTCCAAAATGCTATATACTCTATTTTAATGCATTTTCAAAATTATTTTTTTTATTTTGTTTCCAAGTAATTTCAGTGGAATTGTAATTAGGTTATTTTTATGTGATTTATCTTTACTCAATCAAAACAACACAACTGCACTCTTATTGATATTACCTGAAATACACAATTAAATAAAATGGCTTATTAATGTTTTCAAAAATGGATTTTAAGCGTTTTGGAAAAGAGCTCTTCATATCCTCTCAAACACATAATCCCTCAGAATTTGCAGAAATGTCTCAACATGAACATTCTTCTCAGTTCTCTTGCATCGAGAATACAACAGGAAAGCCCTGCAGCGCATAGTGAACACAGCTGGAAGGATTATTGGTGCTTCACTCCCCTCCCTGAAGGACATTTACACCACCCACCTCACCCGCAAGGCGACCAAAATTGTGAGTGATGCAAGTCACCCCGCTCACAATCTGTTTGATCTACTGCCCTCTGGGAAGAGGTACAGAAGCCTGCGCTCCCGCACTACCAGACTCACCAACAGCTTCATACACCAAGCCGTAAGGATGCTGAACTCTCTCCCTCCTCTCCCCCCTCCACCCTCAGCTACATAACATCCTGGACATTGGACCCAAAAATGGCCGCCTGCACTACTCCACTTGCACACTTGCACACTTGTACACTTTACAACTGGTGTTGTTGTCCTGAAAACACAACACTTCTGCTGCTCTTACATAACTTGCACCACTATGCCACTTTCTTCATACTTAGGTCAAACAGAACTACCCAAGCCTTTTATTGGCCTGAATTTGCACTAGTATTTTTATTGACTGTCTATGCACAATTTCAACCACATTTTGCTGCTCTTATTTTTTCATTATTATATGTGCCCTCTTATTTACTTATTTACTTACTTTTTTGTTTACTTGAATGTTATGTTTGTCTGTGGACCTAAATTGGTAAAATATGTCTTGTCTTCACCGTGGGATAGTGAGAAACGTAATTTCGATCTCTTTGTATGTCTGGAACATGTGAAGAAATTGACAATAAAGCTGACTTTGACTTTGACTTTGATCGAGATTCTCTATACTCTAGATCAGTGGTTCTCAAAGTGTGGGGCGGGTCCCACTAGTGGGGAATAGAGACATGACAGGTAGGGCGCAATGAACAGGAAGATTTTTTATTTTCTTTTTTGACAAAGTGGATCATAGTTTCAAAACAAAATAGACACACACAAACATAGGTTTCATAAACAGACTAACATGAATTGAAACAACACCAGATCCAGACCAAGACGGTAAATGAAACGTGGAACCAAAATGCAAAAATAACTTTTTAATGTTACCATTTTGCCGTGATGATGGGCTCAGGTGGGGCTTGAAAATTCCCAACCTCCAAAGTGGGGAATGACAGAAAAAGTTTGAGAACCACTGCTCTAGATCCTCATGGTTTTTAACCCTGTCCAGTCATGACAAGTTAAAGTGTCTTGTTTGTTATGGTCCAGTGGTGGTTCTCTCACAAGCATGAATATTCATGGGCACACACTGTACACACACACACACACACACACACACACATACATGCCTTGGCGGCAGATGGCTTTTTTTGTGTTAAATGTGCTCTAAAATTGCTCCTCACAGAGCTGACACAGAATCAGAAAACCTTGCATTGTACTTGCGTTATATGTGCACTTGTGAACTGACTTCTCAGTCTTTTGTTGTTGTTTTTTATATTTTGGGATCTTTTATCTTTATTTGGACAGGACAGTGAAGAGTGATGGGAAGTGAGTGGGAGAGAGAGATGGGGTAGGATCGGAAAATGACAGCGGGTCAGATTCAAACCCAGGTCTCCATGTGCACTTGGACCCAAATGTGGTACGGACACAGCAGTCACCTGTGCCACGGCCCCTCAGTCTTTTGTTGCTTTTCTCATCTTTTAAATAAAAGGCTTTCATAACTGGCCATCTAATCAAATAGTTAAAATTAGTTATTAGGGAGGGGCAATGTGGCGCAGCTGGCTACAGTGCCCATACCATAATAATCAGGTTTACGTCTCCATGGGGACACAGGTTCGAGTCAGACCCAGGTCATTTCCCGATCCCACCCCATCTCTCTCTCCTACTTGTTTTCTGTCACTCTCCACTGTTCTATCGGATTAAAGACATACAAGCCCACAAAAAAAATGTTATTAGACAAATTGATTACAAACAATGTCAGAGTATGTCAACCCCCTCCCCCCATAAAAACAAAAACACACACAAATATGTATTCACACACACACACACACACATACACACAGACACACACACAGAGAGAGAGAGAGAGAGAGAGAGATGATGATGATTTATACTGTGTCAACCAGTCCTTGACCAAGACTGTACTCAGCTAATATAATGAAATTTGCCTACCATCTGTGCATTAAGTCGCCCAGCTCTGTCTCCCTTTGTGCGCCACACAAAGGAAGATTCGCCATTTTGATTTCTGTTCCTGATGTGTTCTCTCAACTTGCCAACATCTCCCTGTACTCCTCTTCTCTCCAGTTCTCTCAATTCAGTTCAGTTCAATTTTATGTTCAGTTTATTGAGGAGGTGCCATAATATGAATTTGTCTCAAGGTGCGTTACGGAGTCCAGCTTGAACATGAACCCCCCCTAGAATAAGCACCAATGCAACTGGGGCAAGACTCATCCAAGAAGAAAAATCACCTGGGCTGAGTCTCAAACTGCATACTTCCGTCAGTCCACTGCTAGTGTGCACTGAGCGCTTACTTGCGTTGTGCCCACTTTTCAATGGTTAATACTGTCCCAATATCTGCACTATACTTAAAGGTACTCTAAGCGACGTTTGGTAACGCCACTTCTGTTGACGTTCAAACAAAACAGAGCTAGCTCGCCCCTCCCTCCCCTTCCCTCCCATGCAACTGAAACTCTCCTGAATGTGCATCTCGTCGGTGAATGGCTGGAAAAGTTTGTTATGTTTCATGGTCCAGGCTGCACCAGGCTGTTTTTGTTTCCAATTTGTTACAATGTATTCAGGGGACAGGCAGCTAGAGGATTGTGAGGAGAGTTTTGCTGAATGTGACAAAAATGTTTTAGCTTAGAAACCACATGACATCGCTTAGAGCACCTTTGAGACACAGCCCTGCTCTCCCCTCCTCATTCTTCTCCACTCCACTCTCATACTCTTCATGTCCTCTCGTTCTTTTCTTTTCATCCTCTGCTTTTTAAATAAATAACATGGTGGAAATATGTCACATCTGGAGGCTATATCACAACACAGTGATGATACCCTGTGATTAATAAATCCCAAATTCCAATCTGAAGTGTGAGTAATGACACTCATACAGCAGCAAATACAGCTCTCCTAATCCTGTTATTCAAGTAATCTGGGTAATTTAAATCCCAAAGGATCACTATTTGGGCTTATTTGGGCTAATCTAGGCAAAGAAGTATACTAATTAGGCCACTAAGTCAAAGATCCCTGTCTCTGTAGTCCAGGCCACTTCACAAATCACTGCAAAGTGGGTTTCCACCACAGAAGAAAATCAAGAAGTAATTTCCTGCTAAGCTCATGCTTTCAACTTGCATTTGGATCACAGAATTTTCCAGCACATATCTGCAATATTTGTCTCCTATTCTTGTTCTTAGTTGTTCCTAAATATCTCTCTGGATGAAGTATCTATCTATCTATCTATCTATCTATCTATCTATCTATCAAGCGACATGTCCTGTGGTGGTAACATGCACTTACCATTCACTTCCCTTCTTCCTTCCTGCTACCTCAACCTCCTTCGAAACACTTGACAAGTACTTCTACACTCTCATCCTCCTGTAGTAGTATTTATTGTTGTAGTATTTGTGACCTAAGGTCTCCCTTGCACAGTAGTATTACTTGTAGTAGTTATTGTGACCTATGGTCTCTTCTGCATTGTAGCTTGAATGTTATTTCTCATTTTGTAAGTCGCTTTGGATAAAAGCATCTGCTAACTGTGAAATGTAAATTAGGAACAGCTCCAAAGCCCTTACAGTAGCCCCATTATCATGGCCACCTATAGTTGTTGAGGGGATAGCATAACAATGGCCTAACTGATTTCCTCAGGCTTCCTGCTCCGCAAGCGCTGTGTCGTCCAGGCAGCTAATTTGGTCAGATGAGACGCTGTCATCGCAGTGATGGAGAGGGAATGGAAGTGAGGGGGGGGCAATAGACCCCCTTGGGGTGGAATAGGGGGAAGAGGGTGGACTGGTGTGTGTGTATAGAAGGGGGGGGGGCAGTGGGGTGAATGGGGATGAAGTCATCTCTCCTGGGATGTCTAATTAAATCGAACGCAACTCACTCTCCTACAAGCTGCTGAACATCGACCCCCACCCACCACTACTCATTATGAGCAGACACAGGCAGACACAGAGAGAGAGGGAGAGAGAGAGAGGGATATCACCCTGCAGGCTAAAATAACAGATACCTCTGTGATCTTCCTCAGTGGCCTTTTTCTGCTGTCTGTCTGCGTAGTGGATGAATGACAGCGTAGACTGAGAATGACATGCCAACACACAAGAAGATACACACACACATGATAGAGATTCATGAACACATGTACATACACACAGAAAAAATGTGGAGCATTTCTCATTTCTCATATCATTTTACAGTCAATCAAGTGCACACACAGAAGATAAAAGATGCAGAAAAACACTGCATGAACAAATGAAATACATCTACTGAATATTCTTATTCAAACACACACACACACACACACATACACACAATCACAAACACGCAGGCAACCACTGCTGAAAGTCTTGGCAAGAGCAGGTTCATAAATAAATTTCCTGCTGTAAACCCTTGAGTCCTAAATCATCCTCCATAGTGGTGTGTGTGAGTGTGTGTGTGTGTGTGTGTGTATATGTGTGTGTGTGTGTGTGTGTGTGTGTGTCTATACATATGTGCGTGTATGTTCCTAACAGCAGGGTTGCGAGGGGCTTTAGTGTCGCGCTCTGAACATTTTCATATCTGTGTATTGCTCGGAATCAAGGTGAACACGGACATGTAGGTCAATACATCTATTATTCCACTGAAAGTGTGCTAATCCTCTTCACAGCAAACAGACACGGCATATGCTGGGAGCTTATTCTTCCTGTGAGGCACCATGGGAATGTATTAGCAAAGTGGCTACATATGATAGCATTTATGCATGCCTGGGCATCTCAGAGAATTGCATGGTGGTGAACCAGAGTTCCTCTTAAAGGTGCAGTCTAGAGTTAGCCATCACCAACACAAAATGTAGTTCAGGAACTGTACTGTTATTTTAGTTCAGAGGCTTTTTTATTTGACCAATAAATATTATATAATAAAAAAAAATTCTTTTAAATTATTATATAATGTGAATATATAACATATAAGAAAATACATATTTATATATTTTCTTTTAAAGTCTCCCCAAAACCAACCCACCTTTTCTCTCCTCACACACACACCCTTCCCATGACTTCACATACTCATACACTCTTCCTCAAAGCATCATAGTATAGTAGTAGTAGTATAGTATATACTCTTTTGATCCCATGAGGGAAATTTGGTCTCTGCATTTATCCCAATGCATTTCCTGTGATTGCCATGTTGCACAGACCTACATAATCCTCTTGATCCTCACCTGATTTAAGTGTATTGGGACAAAAGACAGATAGTGTTGAATCACCTTGCCTACACCCACTGAACTTGGAAGCATCGTTGGCGTACAGATGTTTTTCTTTAGCATGCATCTCCAAGTTCCCACATGGCAGTGGGGTCCCTGTGCTCCTAACTAAGCCTGGCCTTCCTGTGGCTTTGCTGGGCTTCAGCGCAAGATGGCCTGGTGTTGTTGCAGGAGGGCTCCAGGGACCCAGCAGGAGAACAGCAGGGATCTCCAGGTTTGGCCCTGCATCAGAGCTCTGTGGTGGGGGAGAGAGTTTCCCAGGCCTGGGGAGGCCAGTATGGACCAACTCACCTCTACCTAAGCCCTGTGACTGAGTTCTAGCTATGGGAAGGGACCCTGTGCTCCCAAAGCTGTGTGGTAGTAAGAGTTATGAGAACATCCTCTCTCCTGTGAATGCTTCAGGGGTTGCAGATTTGGCCATTTTTCAAAAGGTTTAAGTTTTAATAGGAGGTAAGTTAAGTTTTAATAGAAAAAATATTTTCATTGGAATGGTTTTCATTTGTTGTGTGAATGTTGGATAGGTAAGCTCTCAACATGGCCATGCAACACACAAACACATATGCAAACACAGGCACGCACACACACACACACACACACACACACACACACACACACACACACATACTGTACACACACCCACACACACACCCACAACAGGCACACACACACACACACACACACAGAGGCACACATAGTGGCACACTAGAAAATACATGATGCAGGCACACACACATGCACACACACACATGAAGACACACTCAAACACACGCTGACACAAACACAAATATTGCTAGCTCAAAGCCATGTTGTTTATTATGGGATGGCTTGAGCGGGAAAGTGGGTCAGGCTGATGCTGCAGGTACGATGGCCCTCTGACGACCTAGTGAGTATACAGGCTGGAGGTTGATCATAATCTCTGCATTCATCTGTTCGCACTCTCTCTCACTTTCTCTCTCTGTATCTATCTATCTCTCTCTCTCTCTCATCTATGCCCTCTCAAATTGTTGTCACAGTAATGTATGTCACTCTCTCCCAGTAGTTCACTTTCACTCAGGATCTCTCTCTGTTCAAACCCCTTATCATTCGGTGGTGATGTATGAATGCATAAAGGGCTCCTTATATGAGAAGCGACACCCACTATTATTCAATTAATTTTCAATGAGAAGCGGGTGAGCAAAGCCGGCAAGCAGGCATTTTGAGTGTCGGTACGGCGGGTCCTGACATTCTTGCTGTTTGCATGCATGAATCGAGAACACGCCTACCCGCCTTCAGCAAACATTCATCTTTTGAGGTGGCGGGCTGCAGGCACAGTTTTGAGTTGTCTTTCAGATGACAGGCAGGCTGGGAGGATGCAAGGCAGAGAACAAGGGCCGTTTTCCATCTGAAAAGCCCTTAGTAGTAATTTTGCCAAGCTACGCATGTTCCTTGTACATCAATACCTGGTATGCTGTATTTGGCTTTTAATTACAAGGCCTTGCCTTTTGCCGTATCTTCCTCTTGTCATAATAAGCCGACCGATTCCTCAAAGGCATGCATGTAGCTATACTTCTTAATTCTCTCACTGGTCTGCTGCACCAATCCATATGCCATTAACTCTGTTTCCTCCAGACACAACAGACAGTGTAAATGGATAGGTAAAAGGCCTACTAGCTGTGTGTCTGGGGGGACTGAATGAGGAGTATTGATTCATCAGGAATCAATGCTGAGATTGAGAGATAAAGCATGTGCGTTCGCCTGTCACGGCGTGACGTCTGATGCATAGTGACACACTAACTGGTGTGGTAATGGATTTATGGGATGGGGCAGAACTCTCAGGGGCTGTAAAAGCTCTACACTGAGTGCCGAAAAGTACTTTAGGGTTTTTTTTAAAGAGAGATTGGACTCATTTGGATCCCCATTAATCTTTTTATGTAGAGGATTTCTGCTATAGCAAAACTAGATTCTAGATTTTTTTTATCAGACATTTTTAGTTGTAATGAAGTTTTGAAGTGTGCTCTCTCTCTCTCTCTCTCTCTCTCTCTCTCTCTCTCTCTCTCTCTCTCTCTCTCTCTCTCTCTCTCTCTCTCTTTCTCTCTTTCTCTCTGCCCCCCCCCACACATATACTCAGAGTCTCACTTTCTGGTGGTTAAATTGTTGTTTTATGTACAGACCTGGTGATATGATCTGATGTGTGTATCTGAGTCTGCTAGTGGCAGCATGTGTGTGTGTGTGTGTGTGCTCTGGATTCCACCCTCATCACATCCAGCTGGGGCCTCAGGCAGTGGGGATCTCTCTCTCTATCTGCTGGTGTAAACAGGGAGCTTTCTCCTCATCATGTCTAATCCGCCCTGTTCTCCTCCACTCTCCACCCTGTTCTCCTCCACTACTCCTTGTCTGTCTGTTGACCTCTGATCGCACTTGTTTTTGGCCTCCTCTCAGTTCACACACATCTTGTTGTCCAATACATAGACACACACACACACACACACACACTACCCCTATATACCCTTCATCTCTTGCTCTCTCTCCCTTTTTTCACCCTATCTGTCACTTCCTCCACAGAACTCTTCCCTTCTCTCTAATCTCTCTCTATCCCTTTCTCCTCATTTCTCTGGAGAGCTTCCAGCCCATCCTCACATGCTGAAGGGGTGAACTTGATCCCTCTCTCTTCTCTATAGTGAGCTAGTCAGTGAATTCTGCACTGGTCACCCCCTCCTCATGAAGCAAGCATGCCTGTAGATGACCTATATACAACTGACAGCCTGTTTCATAAATAATTTCTTCATCTTTCTGTGTCAAATAATTGTATCGAGTCAGGACATGCGTGTGGGATATGTGTATGCATTACTGTAAAAAGAGTGAATGATTCTACTGTAAAATAGAGAGAATGAGGGAGAGAGAGAGAAGGAGGGATAGAACATGTGGGTGCTCTTTTGCTTTCCCTATGATGGCTGTATGGTAACAATTTGAAGACCTACAGGAGATCAAATGGCTAATATGATTCAAATGTTCTGTGTGTTTTATGTTGCATTCTAAGTGCCTGGGGTTACTTTGCTTTCAGTTGTGTGCACTGTAAGATGTTTGTGTGTGTGTGTGTTTCAGTGTGTGTGAGTTCATGTGTCAGTGTGTAACAGTATACGTCATCAAAAAATATGATGCAATACTGACCAGCATCCTGGCCTCTATGATAGTGCCAAAGGGCTTTAGAGAATTCTGTATGAATATCACTCACACACACACACACAGAAATCACAGACACCCTACACCATCCAGGCATGTATGAGTCATAGCTTAACCTTGCATTCTCAATACTGTCTGTCAAACATCCTCGTGCAAGTGCATCATGGGTAACGCGGTCCTGCAGTGGCACACACACACACACACACATACACACACACATTCTTTTATGTCCCCGTTTGTCTCCCTTGTTTGATTTTATGTTTGTGTTTGTTGGCTGTTTAATTTGTCTAGAGAGTGTGTGGTTATATTGACTGACTGAGATCTATTGATCTAACCTGCGGTTGCTGCATTTGCTGGCTAATTGCATCTCTACCTATTGGTATTTTATTCACATCATTGGTCCTTTATAGATGCTGTGTGTGTGCATATGTGTGTGTGTGTGTGTGTGTGTGTGTGAGAGAGAGAGAGAGAGAGAAAGAAGGGGGGGGGGGGGTGTAGAAGGTGTTTGTGTGTCTGGAATGGACAGTAGAGGAGAAAGAGAGGAGTGGCAATTGGTGATGAGAGAGACAGAGAGAGAGATTCAAATGAATAGAGAAAGCGATAGACAGATGAGTGGGAGTGATCGAATATAAGAAAGAGAGAGGGAAGGAGGGAATAGAGTGTGAGTGTGTGAGTGTGTGTGAGTGTGTGAGTGTGTGAGTGTGTGTGAGTGTGTGTGTGTGTGAGTGTGTGAGAGTGTGAGAGTGTGAGTGTGTGAGTGTGTGAGTGTGTGAGTGTGTGAGTGTGTGTGAGTGTGTGAGTGTGTGTGAGTGTGTGTGTGTGTGAGTGTGTGAGTGTGTGTGTGTGTGTGTGAGTGTGTGTGTGAGTGTGTGAGTGTGTGTGAGTGTGTGAGTGTGTGTGAGTGTGTGAGTGTGTGTGTGTGTGTGAGTGTGTGAGAGTGTGAGTGTGTGAGTGTGTGAGAGTGTGAGTGTGTGAGTGTGTGAGTGTGTGAGAGTGTGAGTGTGTGAGAGTGTGAGAGTGTGAGAGTGTGAGTGTGTGAGAGTGTGTGAGTGTGTGAGTGTGTGTGACTGTGTGAGTGTGTGTGAGTGTGTGTGTGTGTGAGTGTGTGAGTGTGTGTGTGTGTGTGTGTGTGTGAGTGTGTGTGTGAGTGTGTGAGTGTGTGTGAGTGTGTGAGTGTGTGAGTGTGTGTGAGTGTGTGAGTGTGTGTGAGTGTGTGAGTGTGTGAGTGTGTGTGAGTGTGTGAGTGTGTGTGTGTGTGAGTGTGTGAGAGTGTGAGTGTGTGAGTGTGTGAGAGTGTGAGTGTGTGAGTGTGTGAGAGTGTGAGTGTGTGAGTGTGTGAGAGTGTGAGAGTGTGAGTGTGTGAGTGTGTGAGAGTGTGAGTGTGTGAGAGTGTGAGTGTGTGAGAGTGTGTGAGAGTGTGAGTGTGTGAGTGACGGGAGACTTTAAGAGGGGCTTTAAATGAGATTTAGTGCACAGACAGTCCTAGACACAGACAATGGCAGTGCCGTGAATGATGAGATGATCCTCACGTGTCGGTCGTCTCGCACTGCTGGAGGACAGAGGAGAATGCATGTCACCAACTCACACGGCCACGGCTGGAGATTGTGGGCTCACTACATTTAATCTAAATCTATCCTCTAAGAGGATGTTTCAGTGGTCCTTTCCAGGTCTCAATAGGATTGAGGTTTGTCCCCAACCCTGTAATGCCTCTAGGACTTTTCCCTAACTGCACTGCGCCTGTGGTCTGAGTAACTGGATCTCAATGCATAGACCCCATTGACACTTGGTATTAAGATCGGATCTTGTCCGACCGTTTCACACCTCTAATGCCAGGCGTTCTGACTCGAACGGAGTCCAAATCTGGCACAGATTTAAGAAATCCACATCCAGTCAGCTGCTGCTTTGGACAGTTATAATGCACACTGTAATGAACAATGTTATAAGCTAAACTAATAGACTATTTATACACTAATAAAGAGTCCAACGGCTCACAAGCCCATATCGAAGTACTCAAGATTCATCAAACTTTTCTTTGTATTATATAATAATATGTGCTGAGTGCCATATGTGCTGTCCTGCTTGCCTGCTGTCATTTGCTTGGTTGGTTGGTTGGTTGGTTGATTGATGGACGGACTCTTTCGATTAACTTTTGTTCCATCAGAAGTTTGGTAGATTTTTTTTTAGAAGTTTTTGAACTGGCTTGTGGTGGTGTGGAGGGAATCTGTCTCTTATGTAACACTCAGCTACATTGGCAGTGTTATGGCAAGAACAGCCCCTCCATTCATTACATCCTCACCCTCCACACCACACACACACTTCCTTATCTCTTTATCATCTGTACACAACAGGGGGCCCTGCCACCTCCGTCCAAAGTAAGTAAGTATACTTCTATTATGTAGTTTGCCTGTTTGTATCTGTCATACCTCTCTGCCTGTGTATGTTTGTCTCTGATAGTGTGTGTATCTTTGGGTATTGTTGCGTAACAGCATGTGTAGGTGTATGTGTGCGTGTCCATGTCTGTAACTTTGTGTGTGTGTGTGTGTGTGTGTTTGTGTGTGTGTATGGGTATTATGTGTGTGTGTACAAGTGTGTTTGTGAAGTTTGTGTGCTGTCAATGCGTGTGTGAGAGGCCAAGTGTGTGTGTGTGTGTGTGTGTGTGTGTGTGTGTATCTGGCAGAGTGGCGGTCATTATCTCACAGATTGCTGTAGCGTGGGCCGGCCGTGGCGTTTGAGGCCCATCAGCAGCTCTGACTCCAGTTGAGTTGTTTGTCTGCTGTCAGTGGCGAGTGAATGAAACAAGCCCATTAGGACAAGAGCTTGTTCGTTCCCTCATTCGTTCGCTCGTTTTCCCATCAGCCCAGAGGGATTTATGGGTATTAGCCCTGGCCAGAGGCCCCGATCAGCTGTAATCTGTGGAGCCTCCCAAGCAAGAGAAGCACAGCAGTATTGATGACCACACATGACCGCACATGTAGATGCACGCCCTCTCAACGGCACCAGGCTGACCAGTAGCAATACTCAGACAAGAGACAAAAGCAGGCTGTAAAGATGTCACATGCAGGACAAAGGAGAGGTGGTGTGTTCACACAGACGTCTTCAATTAAAAGACACGTTCACTTGTAGAGGCTTGAGTGTCAATAAAAGTTGATTCATTTTCTATGGACATCCATGGCAGTCAATCAATGGAATATCTAATAGAGAGTGTTAGGACATAGATTATAACAGAGAGGACAAGATAGGAGAGTGAGCAGGAATGGGAATGAGAGATTAAAGAGATACAGGACTGAGGGAAATAAATGAGAAAAAAGAGGAATTATTGGAGAGGTTGTGTCTGTGTCTGTGTGTGTGTAGGAATGTGTGTGATGTGTGTGTGTGTGTGTGTGTGTGTGTGTGTGTGTGTGTGTGTGTGTGTTATAATTTGTGCTATGATTCATGGCTGCTTTGGATGCAACTGTCTGCTACATGAATGAGGGTCAGCATGGGGAAGGACACAGAGAAATGCTGCCACATATGAATGAGAGAGACAGAGAGAGAGACACAGAGAGGGAAAGAGAGAGTCACGAAAAAAGAGTGGAATGAGAGACAGCAATATGAAGAAAGAGAGTGTGACCCATTGCCCCTCTGGGCAGGTTTTGTCCCAGAATGCCACAGTGGGTCAGTCGATGATGGCCACGTGCCCTCCTGGCACTTCACTCCACTCCACCGTGGCTCGATGGCTTTTACGTAACCGCCAGTAACCATCTACTGACCAGTGGGCCCACTGGGTGATCTGGTAAATTCACACACATACACACACATGCACTTGTGCACACACGCATGCACGCACACATGCACACCTACACACATACAGACAGACACACACGCACACACATACAAACACGCACGCATATGGATGGGCACGCGCACGTATGCACACACACACACACACACACACACACACACACGCACACACACACACACACACACACACACACACACACACACACACACACACACACACACACACACACACAGAGGGTAATCTCATCATCAGCATTACATGATGTTTCACCATTGCCCTTCAGACCTAATGAATTGTTCCATCAAAGTGATTATTCCTGCAGAAATACAATAATAGTCCAGCCTAACTGGCTCTAACTCGGCTCATTAGGGGGTTAATCATATTTGTCTCCCTCAGTCATGAATCTGAACTTGGGGTGTTGGATCACAGTACTCTGAATAGCCATTCATTCGCCATTACCTATTCCAGTGTGATACAGAACTGATTACAATTATTGTCAGGACATTCAATGTATGCACAATGTATTCAATTTTCATGTGATCAACTTGTGATTTTCATGTGATCAATACAAATGGTTCTCAATATACACTATGCTACAGTGGGCTACTACATACATACTGTGGGCTACTACTGCTATACAGACCTGTGCAAAAATGTCACAATGTTCTTACAGTGTTTTTTCCAGTATTTCCTTAGTACTGTGTATCTCTCTTAGATAATACGTCATAAGAGGAAAGATGAACATTGCAGTCTTTCATAGAACTAAACAGTGAGGATTTAGTTGCAGTACTGCTGTCACTGTCATGGTAACGGATCTGAAGATGACACAGCGGATTATTCGTGCTCTGTTGCCTAGACATTGGGATGTGTTCTCTCTAGAATGTTCCATGATCGAAAGTAAGATTATATTTCCAGGGATGGATTACTGAATGGGCCTACTGGGCCCAGGCCCAGGGGCCCAAGGGGTCAGGGGGCCCTGAAGCCCAAGCCTTTGCATGGAATCATTGCCTCAATATCAACAAATCAGGATGTAGGCTATGAATCTGATTGAATTTAGTATTGGCCATCTCCAAAATGCACCAGAATACAGGAAACCACATCAAACAAATGAAAATGTTTCTGGGAGAGGACCCCCAAACCCCCCCTCCCACATATACGACAATAAGTGGGGGGCCCTTAATACATCTGGGCCCAGGGGCCCGAAAGTTCATAATCCGCCCATGTATATTTCACTTTAATGGGGAAAGCTGTTCTATGCATTTTTCGAACGTGCGGATCAATCTGAATTGACAGCCCCCATATGTCTTCACACCAGACTAATCATGGCGTCTGATACCTCAAAACGCTTCATCAATTCAGGCCTTTTTTCACTCTCACTCTTCACTTCTTCACTCTCTCAACCCTTCAGCCCTGACCGCTGCTGCTTCCTTATTTCCAGTGTGATCCTAAATGTTTCCACCTTACTGGTGTTTTGCATGTGTTGTGTTGGTGTCACGTGTAATGGCTGTCAGAGTGATATTCCGCTTCTCTTCTGGTGTGTGTGTGTGTGCTTGTCTGTGTGTGTGTGTGTGTGTGTGTGTGCATGCATGTGTGTAAATGTTTTATTAGGGCTGTTTGCATATGAATAAGTGTTTGTGCTTGTCTGTCTGTCTGTCTGTGTGTGTGTGTGTGTGTGTGTGTGTGTGTGTGTGCATTGTTTAATTGCATCGGAGATGCAGCAGACTGACTGCTATTAAACCTGAAGCATCAGTTGATTCATTAGGCCCTGGCTCTTCCTCCTGCTTTGTGCATCCCAGCAGGAGATGGATGAGCGCAGAGGGGTAACATGTGCCACCCCCCTCTTTCCTTTTGCCCCCCTCCTGCCCAAAGTATAAACCCCAACCCCTCCCTCTCAACAAAAGAGACCCATTCAGAGGCACGGGGCAATAAGGGGGGGTGGCAGTGTGGGAGGATCTCTATTCAGAGAGGGGCTCTGTTTCATGGTGGCGACCTCAGTCTGTGTTAGGGTCGCAACACACACACACACTCACACACAAGGGCCGACACAATGCTATTGGTTGGCAGAGCCACAAAGCCGGCTGCACGGGTCCACACTTGATGTGCTGGGAGGCTCACAGACATACGCAGGAGTACACACACAAACACACACACACACATACACATACACATGCACACACACAGACACACACACACACACACACACACACACACACACACACACACACACACACATACAGACACATACACATACACATGCGCACACACACACACACATTTACATGCACACACACACACACACACACACACACACACACACACACACACACACACACACACACAGACACATACACATGCACACACACTCACACAGACAAGCTAACAAACAATTCACTTCAGCTACACTCTGTTCCAAGGCCCCCAAACAAACCTCCAGGGCCTGCGTTGACAGGCCTGCAACACACAATGGTGAGGCCCAGGTTGGGGCTCCTCAGATGGGCTTCTGTCAGCAGCACCTGGGCCTCCTCCCTGGAGCCTCATGGAGCCCTGCTGGGTGAGCGTTCTGACAGGGCCCCTTGAGTGATGATGATAAAAGGAGGCCATTTTCTGCTCAGTCTTAATGTCCTCTGCCATCACTCTGTCTGGACCCACACAGGCTAATCTGTCCATTCCGGGATGTAATAATACAGTTATAAATATGCCTCCAAATACAAGTTCATCTTTCAGGTAACAATTATAGTAAATGATTGATTTGATGTCTTTTAGGGTGTTAGAAGGACAAATTATGGGTTATGTTTTATACTAAAATTGACTATGTGTATGTGTGTAGTTTGTCTGTGTGAGCACGAGAGAGATTGTGTGTATGCATCTCTCTTTCTCTGTGTGTGTGTGTGTGTGTGTGTGTAACGCGAGAGTGGCTTTGATCGGTCCTCCCTGTGATGGCAGGCTACTGGTTTCAGTCCTATCCCGTTTCTGCCCACAGGGAATCTCTCCTGCATGCTTCTCCATTAGCTCTCACAAGGCAGTGGGAGATGAGGCTTTGGTGATGATCACACAGAAATATTTACTCTCCCTGTGTGTGTGCGTATGTCTATGAGTCTTAAACAAAAAGAAATGAGGTAAGTCTCATATGTACTGTGTCTTCTAATGTTTGTATGTGTCCGGTATGTATTTGTACTTGTAGTATGTGTGTGTGTGTGTGTTTATGTATGTGTATATGTCTGTGCGTGTGTGTTTGTATATGTCTGTGTGTGTGTGTCTGTGTGCGTGCGTGCGGGCATGCGTGTATGCGTGTGTGTGTGTTTTTGTATGTATGTGTCTGTGTGTTTGTGTGTTTGTATATATATGTGTGTGTGTGTGTGTGTGTAAGTGCGTGTGTGTGTGTGTGTGTGTGTGTGTTGTATACACACGCTCTCGGGTGTGACGTGATCTCTCATTAGGCCCAGTGAAAGAGTGATCTGAGGGACATGAGAGAGTTGTTTGGACAGCTTCTGTCTGCCAGCTGATATAGTCATCCATCTCCTCTCCTCCCTACTCTGAGTCACAGCCACACAGTCTGGCCACAGCAACCAATCAGCACCTAAAACACACGCCGAGGTGTCAGTTATTACCATATTCACAACTCATAAATTATGATGAAAGTGCATTTAAAAATTAAGCTTTTTCTCTTCTTTTTTCACATTTTTGGAACAATGGTCTTTTTCTGATACTACCCAGTAATACTAGCCTGGCTCCACCCGTCTACGTACTTCCGCTCAATTTCATTTTCCTTCAGCACTCTTTGCCGAAGAGAAGCGTAGCGAAACGTAGTAAGAGTATCGTTTACGAGGCTACAGTAATACACTAATGGTTCAAAAACGTGTTAATCTTAACTTTTAAATCTGTATTCAAACATTGAGTAATAGGAAATATAATATTAAAAATCTATATAAAATATATAAAATCTCTTTTAGCTTGGATGTGTAACAGTCTACGTGGATTACGCCTTGATTTCATATCACTATAGAGATATGTAGGCTACTATATTGTATGTATGAATTTATTCCATTAACTCCAATAGGAAACCGCTTTCCTTTTTTTAAGCGTTCAGAAGGTAGCTCTGACATAGATGAACACGAAACAAAAGCCAACTTGAGGCGGCAGCCTCTCTTCCTCCAGAGGGAGAGAAGAAAACATAGCAAAAAAACAAAACAAACAGTAAAAATTCCCCTCTCACTGAGACTCACAGATCGGATGTCCGCACTGCAGGCCTGATTGTCGTGGGCTAAATTTGGGTGTGGAACCTGTTCCTGTTCTGCCCTCCACGATAGCCCAGACCGCATTCCAGCAATTCCAAGATATATCTTTATATAGAACCTAGAATTCTTGCTCTCTTAGAACTTTTCTCTCTCTCTAGGATTCTTTCTTTTGATCGCTTTGTAGTGACATGAATTCATTTCACACTGAAATGCAATCAGACATATTTCTGTTGCAATCAGGGGCAAACACACAAAGTTCAGCAGAGAGAGAGATAGGACAATAGAGAACAAGAGAAGTGAGAGAGAAAGAGAGAGAGGAGTGAACAGGCAGGAGAGAGAGAGAGGATGAAAGAGGAAGCAAAGACAATAAGACAGATATACCCAGATGGGGAAGAGACATAGAGAGGGAGGGAGGGAGGAAGGGCAGTTGTTTTAAGCAGAAAAGCCAGCGGGTGCCTCCATCTCTCCTGCGTGATTTAGTCTTTTATGAGCGCATTCATCTGCCTTTCTAAGATGGACAGATCTGTCACAGGCCTCTGAGAAAGGAACACTAATGGAGGCAGAGAGGCAGAGAGTGTTCAAAGACCAGCCCCATACCCATACATGTAATTACCCAGTAATGACTCATCTACGGTGGCTGAGAAGGCTCAGTTTTTGCTGTGCCAGCAGCTTTGCATGCTTGCTTAAGTGCCTAGGCTCCACGGAAGCTCTGCTCCACAACTCACTGTGGTCCACTGAGGTTATCTTCTCGTCATCCTTCCCTTCAGAGGAAACCTTTACCCGGGACTTTTCTCTGCCTCCAAAAGGCCTGCAAAGAATGGGGGGGGGGGGGTGAGAGAGAGAAAATAAAGAGATAGATGGAGAGGAAGAGGGAGGAAGAGAGATAGAGAAAGAGATACACAGAGAGGGGGGAAGAAAGAGAGAGAAAAAGAAATAGGAGGGAGAGTCCTGAGAGAGAGAGGGAAAAGAGAGAGAGAGGGAGGGAGGGAGGGAGAGAGAGGTTCAATCCCTGAGACAGACTGAAGCAGATGGGAGCTGACTGCTTCTCCCCAATCCTAATTCAATTAAAGCTGTTGCCTCCCAATGATCTGCTTAGCGGTGCTTTTGAAAGCAGACCTAAACGTCTCAGAGGTACTGTGCCCCTCACAGCTCAGCATCCTGTAACTCCAGGAAAGTGGCAACGTTTCCCAGAATCCACGCCAAGACAGACCTGCCCCCAACCTGTCTTCTGATCTGCATGCTAGATCAGAAGTGATTGAAATGAGATGAAATGATTTGGTTTGGTTTTGAGAGGAGAAGTTGTTATTGTTGTAAATATGAACGAAATGTGAGATAGAAACGTAAATATTGTTGTAAATGTGAACATTGTTGTGAGATAGAAATAAAAAGTAAATGTGAGATAGAAACACACTGGCATATTCTTTATGGGACAAATAAATTATGTTTAAACAAGAAAAGTCCTGTTTTTATTAGTTGTATAGAACCTGCTTGTTTATAACAGCTTACAAGACTTTCTTTAGTGCACAGAGGGGCTTCAGTGAGGAGAAAGGAACAGAGGATGAAGCCACCCCGTCAGTCCCTCAAACAAGGTCAAGGCAAGACAAGACAAATCTGAGGGTTGACCCTCATAGATCACAGATCTGGTCCATGTGCCAGCTCTTCAGAACTGTTTTCCTTAGAGCAGCCTTTGATGTGGTTTGTGTGTGTGACCAAAACCGTATGTGTGAATGATCCTACACAACTCCTCGCTTTCAAAATGGCTCAGCTCTCCACACCAAAATGTGCATCTGCTCAGTCTCTGTACAGGTATCAGCTTAATCTCATGACAGTTTCAGGCTTTTAGTGCAGAACATTTTAACAGAGCTGTTTTTCAGGCTCAGGTGGATTTCATATTATAAACATACAGTCAAAGTACTCCCACCCCTGTTCTGTCTCTACACAGCTATTTCATAGAGTCCTCAAAGTGAGTCAAGTCTCCTACACATACCTGTTGTGGGCCCTCTATTCCTCCCTGCTGCTTTAGTGCACGCAAATCCTCCATATTTTTCTTGTCAGTGCACCAAGGCTCCTGTCATTATTTCGAATAGCATTCTCACTGAAGTGGTCTCCAGACAGCCAGGAAGAGACGTGCCCACACACCCCCTCGAAGATCCCCTTAGTACATGTGGTTTGGGTAGAATCTTTCATGAAAGATCAACGGTGCGCGGAGTTCAGTCAGTTATTTGTTCTATTCAAGTGAAATGGCATCTAGAACTCTTTTCCACCATCGAGCTCTCAATGAGTGTGACAGGACGCTCTTTAGAAAACAAATGCGTCCAGTCTCATTTACCTTTAGGCCCTACTTGACTAATTAATGTTCAACTGTAAGAAGCCTGCGGTGCTGCTATGGCAACGACTTTAGCTACCTACCACTCACAGATGGAGAATGACTCTCACATGAAAAGCCACTATCCATAGCGGAGGTAGACATGGAAGGACACATAGGCCTAGATTATAGCAATAGCTTCAGTAACCGGAGCAGCAGATAACATCGGTTTCAGCACAACAAGAACACAGTGAGACAGAGGTGAAGCGACACTTTTATTGCGCTATAAAATCGAAAATTCTTGACTCCTGTGCTTTTATGATTAATTAACAGTTGCGCAACCAGAAGATATCCCCGCTAATTATTTAGGTCATACAGATGTGTATTATTTATTTATTCGCGTTGGATGGGTAGGGGTGTGAACGAGGGGCAGGATTTCCCTACCGAGCGCCGCCTCTCTGGAGCAGCAATCATCGGAGCTCGGTCATTCATCCTGGAGTTGGGGCTCGCTGGCACGGCGCGGAGGTTTAGGTGCACTACGCCAACAAGTCCACGACGGACAGCGTGCCGCTGAAAGCACCCATTGCGGGGTTGTAACAAATAGACCCAGTTACCCTACATCCATTTCTCCAGCCGGGTTGCCTGATTTAGAAAGGCAGGCGACGGGGAGGTGTTATTTTCCCTCTGCACACTGCGTCTCGCGGTGGACCCGGGAATGACGGTCACGGGCGCCTCGTCTCCACTGAGCTCGTGAATGGAAAGCGCGTACAGCCCGGACCACTACCTCTCCATCCATACGAGACTCCGTGTTTTGTGATTAGGCGTGTGGTCACCAGAACCGTTGCCGCTGGGACGCACACGTTTAGTGGAAGATGGAAGCGTTCTTTGCTGAGGTGAGTGATGTATGCCTTTAGTATGCTGGCGTTTATGCCATAAATCTCATATGGATTCGGCTGTAATTGACGCTATAATTATTAGAGAACTGTGGATTTTTCGGTCACCTTTGGAATTTCCAGGTGACAGTACATTATTGTTTATTCCTGTGCCCCAGTTTAGTATGGAATCTTTTTGGGCAGGTAGGCTAAATCCCTCGCACTTCATTACATCTTGGCTTTTCTATTCGATGGGCCATCTGTCAAATGAGAACTGGGTCTCAGTGAAATGCTAGCCTGTCACCTGGATTTGCGAAATAACCCACCCCCAAGCTACCCAGATCTCCAGCAAAGCATAATGACGTTTTATGTGTGAATATGCATGCTAGCAAAGACTTGCCATTCGATGGAAATGAAAATATCACATTGATTGATTAATCAAGATGCGTTTATTTGGGGTTCTTTGGACCGTCTGCCTTGCCTTAACTGGGCTTGCCGACCGGGTCGAATGCACCTCAGGATATGGCTGTACAGCCAGCCTACGACCAGTACCCGTGATTGCGGGGTTTAGGTAAATGGGTGGAGGGTAGAGGCGGAGGGGGGCACTCGGAGCCTACTGGCACATATTATATGTCGATGGCCAGTGCGAGCGAGGATCAGCGTTATTTTGACATCGTAAAGGGATAAGCTTTGATGGATCTCTCGGTCTCCAGATGATTAGCAGCGCTCAATACATTCACGCCTCGACTTTGCGCATCTGCGAATTCCAGTGAATAAAATGGGCTACTTAGTAGGTTGTAATGAGAGGACAGGCCGCCTTGTCGTTGTTGTGTACATTGACTGTCGCGAGGAATGCTCGTCTACGAATGCTGACGATGTGCGTCCGTCATCTTTTTCTGTCTTGATAAAATCGGGAGGGATTTTTCATAACAGCAATCAATCTAGGTACATGCAATTGCTACAGATTGTACATCAAAGAAACACTTGCAGATAGAGATAGCCAACATAGGAGGTCTGATATAGGCTGCAGTTGCACAAGGCTTGTCCCTCAACTCTCAGGTGGTATTCGTCTGATTGCCATAGACTGTTCAGGGCTCCCCCACCCCTGTGGACCACTTCCAGCTGCAGCGATGGCCACGTCTCTCTCTCTCTCTCTCTCTCTCCCCCCCTCTCTCTCCCTCTCATTTTTTTTTTACAAACATGCATGCATGCATGCATGCGCACACACACACACACACACACCTGCAGTCTGTTCCTAGACTAATTCAGCATTAGAGTATCCCTACTAAGCTACTTATCTCTGTGTGCACGTATGGTAATAGTATCTACCACTGATTGTTTTAACCAGACTTGAGATCAGGCTTCAGTGGGGCAAAATCTGCACATTGCTCCTAGGTCTCCTCATGATCTAAAAGCTTTTGGTGCGTGTGTGTGTGTCTGTGTCTGTATGTGTGTGTGTCTGTGTGTGCCAGGTCTGGCTTGAACCACAAAAAAACTTGGAAAGCTGTATCTTTCAATCACTGGCTTTCTTATGGTTTCAACTTCTCACAGAGCCACTCAAGACCTACAGAGTGCTCTCTTAAAGCCAAAGCCGAGTCTACCAAGTGCACAGATTAGACTTTACCTAAAAACCTGACACATACCTGTCACGACTGAGCATGTCCTCAGCTCATCTTGTTCTTGTCTAAACCACAGGCCTCTCTCACGTCCTCTCTCTGCTCTTAATGCGGGGCCTGTCAGGAGATGTGTGTCACTCAAAAGGTCAAGGGTCAAACGCCTCTCCAGTGAAGGAGTTGTTGAGCTGTCAGCGGTGTGTAAGGGAATGCGATCGTAGACCAGTGAAGCGTGTAAAGCTTTAGAATGGCCTGCTCTGAAAGCCTCCCTAACTAATATCCCTGTCTCTCAGTCTCCTGATTGTATCTGAGTGTTGGACACACACACGCACACACACACACACACACACACACACACACACACACAGGAACCTCTAAACCTTCTCCTGAACCCCTCTTGACCACCCCCTTTTACACACACACACACACACACACACACACACACACACACAAACATGCACATATGCACACATGCGTGCACATGGTGTTGACAGTTCAGGTACCACCACCATGACTCAACACTCCACACCTCCCGGCTCCCGTTCCCCCAGCAACAGCGGAAGGGGTGATGGGGATCCCAGGGTCCTAGTGCCCACCATTTCTTACTATGATCACAAAGTGTGAATTGAAGTATCAGCAACCATTAGCTAGATCCAGATCTCTAAGAATGATCATGAGATAGATATAATATAATTTCTCAGGACAACAAGAATTGGTGATAATATGGTGTATTGAGATGGGAAGTTACTCTAAGTTGCATGGTCCACAAAAGCTGTGTTCTCCTGTAAAGTCATGATTATATGCGTGCTTATAGTCTTTATAGAGCCCTGTCAGCACAGGAGGCTACTGTGTGACGGCCTATCGATCCCATGCAGGATTGATTGCTGAGGTAAAGGGCTTTTGCACTTTGTGTGTGTGTGAGAGAGAGAGAGAGTTTGTGTCTGTGTGTTTGTGTGTGTGTGTGTATCCCACATCCAAAAGCATATGCCTAAATCACATTTTTTGTGAGGCGGATGAAAGTCAGTATAAATAGTTTAAACAGCAGGAAACTTTTTTCAATTACCACCTCCAATTTTAACACACACACACATTCTTGAGAGAAGCAAAGAACTGTCTTGTAAGGGGAGGCATCTATTTATATTGCTCCATTCTCTAAATCCTCTCCTTTAATGTGACAGCTGAGCCCCAGGCTGTACCCTTCTCAGGTCACCAGCCCAAACACAACCCAAATCTGCACAGGAAGGGGCCAATTGCTGTGGCTCACTCTCACCCTAATCTGGCAACGCAGTGAGCACAGGATGTGTAACACAACATCTGGCAACTCCCGTAAGTGTGATGCTGGGCGGAGGGCACACCTGACCTCCGTGTGTGCTGCAGACTGTTAAAGTTCACAGGATAGTGATGCAGACTGACAGACTCCATGCCGTGTGTGTGTGTGTGTGTGTGTGTGTGTGTCTGTGTGTGTGTGTGTGTGTGTGTGTGTGTGTGTGTGTGTGTGCGTGTGTGGTGTGTTGGTACATGCATGCGTGTTGCATGTGGGGGTATGAGGCTGTGTGTGTTTGTGTGTGTCTGTGCCTGTATGTGCGTGTGTGTGTATGTTTGTGTGTTTGTGTGTGTGTGTGTGTGTGTGTGTTCACGGGTGTGTTTATCAGGCAGGCATTCTGTATGTTACTGAGAAGTGTGTTAAGTTGTGATAATGTCAACTGCATGTCTATATTTAAGCAGCACTCACTCTACACAGAAGGGTGGGGCTCAGCTGCTACACAAGGATGCTCTTGCCTAATATCTGTCTCTCTCTCTCTCTCTCTCTCTCTCTCTCTACACTTCCACACACACACCCTCATAGTCATAGTAGGCTACTCGCGGTACCTGTTCATATACTGTATACTATATACTGTGCCCACACATATGTCCATTTGCCCATGTAGGTCAACATATAAATATATAAAGACAACTCAACATACAATACAGTATACATAACATATACATACAATTTGGCACTATATTTTTAATGCATATATAGTCTCCTGCTCCTACTCCCACCTCTCTCTCTCTCTCTGTCTCTCTCTCTCAAACACACACACACACACACACACACACATCCCACTTCCGCATGTATCTTTGTCTCTATCTGCCTTACTGCCTTTACTTCGCTGTCTTTCTTTTTGGACACACACACACACACACATGGCCTTTAGTGAAAAGAGTGAAAGGAGGTCCGCGGATAGGCAAGGCTTGGAAGTGACCCAAAAACAAAGCAAAAAAATACAAGCTCTGCCCTGTACACACACACACACACACACACACACACACACACACACTGTCTCTTGTCTGCCTGAAGCCTGTGGCAGCATCAGGGCCAGCAGGCTCCCAACCTGCCCCAGCACCACTTACACACAGCTATTAATAGAGAGATAGAGAGCGCACAGAGGAGAGAAAGAGAGAAAGAAAGAAAGAAAAAAGGAAAGGGACGAATGAGAGGAGAAAAGTAAGACAGGTCACAGAAGGAGGACAGTGAAAGGAAAAAAGAGAGTGAGAGAGAAAGTGTTGAAGAGAAAGGAACAGAGAGGATATGAGGATAACTGTGCCATAGAATGTCTCCACTGTCCTTTAGGGTTTGCCTTTGATGCTTTCCTCCATTCATTCATTAATATAGTGCAGCAGTGGCAAGGCTGGAGTTTGGGTTAGGGAATCTAGACGGTCCAGTCTCTTCACCTTTAAGTCTATTCCCTACACACACACACACACACACACACACATACACACACACACAGTGTAAAGACAGCACAAAATAAACATTATTCTTAGCATCATTTCCATAGTCTCTCTCTCTCGCTCTCTCTCTCTCTCTCACACACACACACACACACACATGCACACACACACAGTGTAAAGACAGCACAAAATAAACATTATTCTTAGCATCATTTCCATAGTCTCTCTCTCTCGCTCTCTCTCTCTCACACACACACACACACACACACACACACACACACACACACACACACACACACACACACACACACACACACATGCACACACACACACACACCTTACCCGCACCCTCAAATCCTCTGCTGGTTCATTTCCTGTTCGCTCCGTCTCTGCCGCTCGGCTGTCCACCTGCAATTCACACCACCATTAAGAGGCCCTCTGTGGTCAGGAACCAGAGCTAAGAAAACACTTTTACTATGTACACACACACACACACACACACACACACACACACACACACACACACACACATGATATCCTCATCAAGACTGGGGGTAAATGCAGTGGGGTGATTAATGTGGAGAGGGGAATTCCTCCTGAACCAAAAACAAGTTCAAAAGAACTGGGGCTTTGCTTGGGGTATCGGCCAAAGTCTAAAGTCTACAGTACTTGGTCAAGAGATACGGGTGCATTCTCTATATACTATAGGCTTATGTACAGATAATCAAACCCTAATATATATTAATTACATAATGATTTAATTAGTTACATGATGATTAGTATTATGGCACTGGATATACAGGTTACTGGGAAATACTAATTTAGTTAATTTGTGACAGTGTGTGCAGAATGATGACAGCTGTAGCTGTTTGCCATACGAGTGGCCATGTAGAAAAATTCAACTGGTGAAAGATGAGTATAGATGATGACACACACACACACACACACTCTCGCTCTCTCTCACACACACACACACACACACACACACTCTCTCTCTCTCTCTCACACACAGACACACACACACATGCACATATGATGTGACCCTGATGAATCTTGAATGGGTTGATTGATGGATACATTTTATCAAATCATTCAGCTTTGTTTGTGTGAGGTTTGTGTGTGTGTGTGTGTGTTTGTGTGTGTGTGTGTGTGTGTGTGTGTGTGTGTGTGTGTGTGTGTGTGTGTGTGTGTGTGTGTGTGTATGTATGTTTGTCAGGTATGACAGGTGTTCAGGTCAGTCGTCTGGAAACCTGAAGAGAGACAGGTGTTGAACAGGTCTCATCTCCTTGATCATTGAAAGTGTGTGTGTGTGTGTGTGTGTGTGTGTGTGTGTGTGTGTGTGTGTGTGTGTGTGTGTGTGTGACCGGCAGCTGACTCATGTGTGTTTTCAAATGTCCTTCCAGGTCAGAGTCACATTGCCCTTTACTCACTGTGATGTGATGTGAACTATTTCACCTCCTGCTGTATCTCTCTGTATCCCTCCATCTCCCTCCCCTCCTCTGTCCTACTCTCCCACTGCTGATGTCTCTCTCACTCTCTCTCTTCCTCTCTTATGATCCCTCTATCTATCATTCTATCTATCTGTCTCTATCTCTGTCTACCTACAGTATATATTCATAATATACTGTATACTGTAGGTAGACAGAGATAGAGACATATATATAAATATATAAATGAAGAGACCACCGCACATTTTGCTGATGTCATCCTACGGTTGCTGAGTGACATTTGAACGAGTTGATGGCCATATTCAAATTTGCAGTGGTCTCTTAATTTTGACTATGACCGTCAACTCATTTGAATGTCGCTCAGCAACTGTAGGATGACATCAGAAAAATGTGCAGTGGTCTCTTCATTTTTACCAGAGCGATATGTTTCTCTCTCCTCTCTCTCTTTTCTCTCTATATCTCTTCTCTCTTTCTGATTTCTCCTATGCTGTTGTGCCAGGGTGTATTCTTTCTCTCCTCTTTTCTCCAGCACTCTCTCTCTCTGCACTGTGCTGTGCTGTGCTCTAGCAGGATTGTATGCTGTCCTGACAGTGTTGAGCTGAGCTCTGCTGTAGTAGGATGCTGTGTTGAGCTGAGCTGACCTGTAGTAGTAGGATGCTGTGTTGGGCTGAGCTGACCTGTAGTAGTAGGATGCTGTGTTGAGCTGACCCCTGCTGTAGTAGGATGCTGTGTTGAGCTGTGCTGACCTGTAGTAGTAGGATGCTGTGTTGAGCTGTGCTGACCTGTAGTAGTAGGATGCTGTGTTGAGCTGAGCTCTGCTTTAGTAGGATGCTGTGTTGAGCTGTGCTGACCTGTAGTAGTAGGATGCTGTGTTGAGCTGTGCTGACCTGTAGTAGTAGGATGCTGTGTTGAGCTGAGCTCTGCTGTAGTAGGATGCTGAGTAGATTGCTGTAGAAGTTGGATGCTGTAGTAAGATGCTGTGCTGACCTATAGAATGCTGACTGGTAGTTAGATGCTGTGCTGTATTGTACTGTGCTGTGCTGTGCTGTGCTGTGCTGTATAAGATGTTGGTTATGTAGAGAGCAGAGCTGCCACTGGAGATGTGTGACCTATTTTCCAATTCCACCTTCCTCTTCTGGAGAGCATCATCCTCTCCCTCTTCTGGGTCTAGCTCTCTCCTCTCTCCATCTCTCTCTCTTTCCCCCTCTCTCCCTTCTCTCTCGCTTCCTCCATGTCTGTATGTCCTCTCCTCTCTCCATCCACCTCTCCCTCTCTCTCATCCTCTATCACTCTTTCTTTCTCCCTCTCCATGTCGTCTTTTCACCAACAGCTGTTTATCCCTTTTCTATTTCTTTTTATTCTTCTGTCCCTCGCTCTCTTCCTCCACGTTCCTCTCATCTTTCTCATCTGTCTGCCCATTCTCCCTCCTTCTCTCCTTCCCTC